>NC_051156.1:204241359-204388859 GCF_013339745.2 Dermacentor silvarum
TGCAAGTGACGCTATTTTGTTAAAAGCTATACAGTGACGTAAATTGCCTTCTCTCTCTAGGGTATCCAACAGTTGAAACAGAGCGACGAGTTCAGTGAAAATGCTTCAGGATAATTTCTTAAGGGTACTGAGAAAGAAAGCGTCGTCATCGTTGATTTAATCTGGTGTTGCTGCTACTATTCGCGTCGTTTTCTTGTCGTTGTTGCGGGCGTTGCAGTCATCGTCATCGCTGCTGCAGGTGTGTTTCGCCTTGCCGGTCCTGCCATCATATCACGTCTCTTTGCCCGTCCCCCCCCCCCCCCCCCCGCCCTTCACGTTGCTGTCGAGGTATCCACCACCGAGTAAGACCGTAAGAGGCCCGCCTCAAGCGTCTGGACAGGACACTCCTTAGCTAAAGTTCCCAGTTGATTTACATTGTGAAATAGAAATGGAGGGATTGTCTGCTTACTTTACACATTTCTGGCCTCCCGGAATGGCATTTAGTTTCATATACGGTCAATTTTAATATTCTCGGAATCACTTTCTTCAGTAGCGTGGTCGACGAGCCGGTCAAGTGGTAGAAACGTGAAGGTCCTTGTTCCACAGGCAGCGACGACTGGTTTGAACGGGAGCAACAACACCGCGAAACATTAATTCACTTAATTACCTGAGAGGTCCGTTAGGTGTGGCTGGTGAAACCCGCCGTGAAATTCGGGAGATGCTCGCGATAAGTGGAACCGCAAAGATACGCTGCTGCACTCAGCACCCCTTCGTCCCTTCTTGGAATGCCTGGGTGATGAAAGCACCTAACGTAGCGTCACAGCTTTCATCCTTGTGGTTGGGCCTTTATGAAGGCGGTGCCGCGCGTTCGTTGGAGCGTAGGCGAGTCGGTCGCACTCCAGGAAGACACAACTGACTGCTAAGGGACGCGCCGCTGTAAGAAAGCCGGCAGATCCCACGTCCTGTGGGAATCGATGTTATGCGAAGCAGTCTGCGGGGAGCCTACCAAGTTAACGAAACGACCATGAGAGCACCAAGACGTAGGCGGCTCTTTCATGGCCTACATGACACGTATCTCATGACATTCATGTCATGAGTCATCATGAGTCCCTTTAGCTACACCTAAGAGACCTTAAGGCGAAAGGCGTAGTCATGCTCATGACTATGACTTTGACCATCCACCTTTAGCCTTTTTCCTTCCCTAAGCACCACATCCGAACCCATTCCATTGGTTTTTGAGTGTTAATCTTTTTTCTCTGAGTCATTGTCATTTTCACTGAGTCATGTACATGATTATGACTTCTACCATCATCCTTAGTGTTCTTCATTTAGTGCACACGTCCGAACCCATTCCAGTGGTTTTTAGGTGTTAATCTTTTTTCGCGGAGTCATTGTCATTTTTGCTGAGTCACGCTCATGACTATGATTTCTACCATGATCCTTTAGTGTTTCCTTCACTTAGTGCCTACGTCCGAACCCATTCCAGTGGTTTTTTGAGCGTTAATCTTTGTTCGCTGAGTCATTGTCATTTTTGTTGAGTCATGCTCATGACACTACCAGCATCCTTTAGTGTTTCCTTCACTGAGTACCCACGTCCGAGCCCATTTAAGTGGTTTTTGAGTGTTAAGTTTTCTCGCTGGGTCATTGTCATGACATTTATGTCATGACACGCGTGCCAGGTATGTCATGGCGTCATTCATGGCGTCATGGCGTCATGTCATGTGCGTCATTTATGTCATGACCTATCACTTATGTTCGTCATACACTCCTGTCATACTATGCCAATTTTGGTACCTACCAAGTTAACGACCATGAGAGCACAAGACGTAGGCAGCTGTTTCATGACCTACATGACGCGCATGCCATCACATTCATGTCATCACATATCATTTATGTTCGTCATACACTCTCGTCATGGTATGCCACTTTTGGTACATACCAAGATAACGAAGCGACCATGAGAGCACAAAGACGTAGGCGGCTAGATAGATAGATACTGTCAAAGTAGCAAATGTTCGCCAAGAAATGCTTCGCATTTAATAGTACCTCTAGCCTTCACAGCGTTGCACCTGATGTATAAAACGGAGTATAGAGCTCCGGGACATGCATGTCTAGGCTCCCTAAGTATTACGTTTTCGTTACATGCGGTTTTAACAAGCGATCTCCTATGCTGACCATATACCGATAGACGTTTTGCGTAGAAACATGTAGTTTCAGGAATACTTGTCTTGCTTGTGGAGTTGTTATATTGAAGGATACGAAGGCAATCCAAAAAGTTATTTTCTCTAAACTTTTACATTAATGTTGATTATAATGCAAATTAGATACGAAGACAAAATTAGCAGGCCAGCCAGAGCAAGTCCGGGGGCTTTTCAAGATATCGTATGCTAGCAGTCAATATATTTTCGGCTCCATCGAGAACCGTAGGTCAGAGCGCGGAATTGAATTTTGTGGTTGCACAACATTTCAAAATAAGCATCCGTTTCCGTGAGTGGTATGTCATTTTCGAACCTCCTTGTCAAAATGCTCGCATTCACACGTGTTTTCGGGTGAACGGTAGTTGGTGAACCAGGATACAGCGGAGCCCCCGAACGCAGAAATGATTAGACAAGCGTCTTTAGCAGATGAGAGCAACTGATACATCAAGGCGAAGCTGTATAAGCGACTTCTCACACCCTTCACAAGTACTAAGCGTCTGTTAGCAGTTCCTATGACGATCCAACGCCCGACGCCGCCTGCGCGTTATAACCGACTCCGTGGTTACACAATCGCTACGAGGCTCCCACGCAGGTGGCGCTGCTGAACAACGCCACCTAGGGTGCCTACATGCAACGCCGTTTTCCTACATGCAACTTCGTTTTAAAACGGCGTTGCATGTAGGCTACCTAACGCCACCAGCCTTCACTGCCAAAGCCGTACAGTTTTTAGGGGAGAAGCTCCTTAGGGTGTGGGTCTGTCCCTCCTCTGTAGTATGTAGTAGTAGTAGTAGTATTCGTCGTCGTCGTAGTAGGTAGCCACGTCTACTTTTATGAAAAAAAAAATTGCGAAAGTTGTGTCCGTAGCGCGGAATCGAACCAGGGACCCCTCGCTTCCAAACGCGCGGCGCTGGCCACTATGCCACGATAGGGAGCCTACATGCAACGCCGTTTTAAAAACGGCGTTGCATGTAGGCTCCCTATGCCACGAAGCGCACATGGACACACGCACCACGATGACAATAAATACCCAACATTAACGAAAGACTGCGCGTTGCTAACGCGTTTGTGCTAGCGCGTTACGGCCCGTGTAAGAAGCTGGTGTAAGACGCGTGGCCTCTCCGCCTTACCCCCGTATTCATTAACGCTCCTCGACTTGAACTTGATGAACGCGTTGAAGGCGGTGGCAAGTCAAGTTCAAGTCGAGGAGCGTTTATGAATACGGGGGTTATACTCTCTCAGCAGTCATGTGATGGCGTCGGCAAACGCGGTGCACGTTACGGCATGTGTAAACGGCTGCGTAAGACGCTGTGGCCTCTCCCCCTTAATAGAGAGTACTGCACGTTTCTAACGCGTTTGTGCTAGCGTCCCCTTAAGCGGGAGATGGGGCAATTATAATGAAGGGCGCTGTTATAAAATAGGAATGACGTCACATATGGCGCGTGTCATTGGTGGAAGTCAATCGTTCGATTTAGTGCGGCGAGACTGGATGAATTACACGGAAGATTCACGGTTTACCGATGATTCCCTCCGGAGCTTCGCCCACTCATCATCATTCACCGCGTGGATATGCGGTGTTTTTTTTTTAGATGACCTACAACGTGAAAGCGGTAAAATATCATGGGGAAAAGCAACAATTACAGATTACTGGCAAAAAGAAGTTATTGTATATTACAGCGAGGAATATGAAAGATAAATTTTATTGTATAACAGTTAATAACTACGTTTTAAAGCCAACTCTTAGAGACAGCTCCCACACAAGCTACCATGACACATAATTACTTTATTTAGCGCAAAACAACGGACACAAGAAAGACGACAGGACAAGGCGCTACTCTCAACTGACATCATTTTATTGCGGCGTTCCTTAATAGAGAGCAGAATCCAGCAGAACATGCGCAGTGAGCACCATGCTCAGCAACCACCACGGCATCCGATCACCAGAGCGCGCTCATGTGACAGAAGCCAAAAAACAATATTCCAGCGCAGTACAAGGTTAAAGAAGGCACACTAATGCACTGCGAACCCGGTGACTCCATAAAAAAAAAAGCTTCAGATTATTCTCGGGCGGCGGTATCACGGCTCCTTTTCAAAATCGTAGTATCATGAAACATAGCTTTGCACTTGCATATTTTACAATGTAGAGCTATATGGGAACCTGTACCTGTCGGTGTGGATCGCTCATTCTCTCTAAGGCGCTCGCAAACACAGCAGCCCGGCTGCCCTACAAGCACTTTGCCACATGACGGCGGAATCTTATATACCACACCGACGCTACAATCTACAACCTTCACGTCGTTCCTTTCACAATCAGCTTTTTTTTTTACTTGTTTTAGAAATACGGCTGCATAACATTAACAGTTTCTAATGAGCAGAAAACACTACTGGGATTTTCTATCTGGTGGCGACATTCTTTAGATTGAGAGCCACTCTATGACAATACGGCATAACATCAGGTCTCTTCTTTTGTGTAACACAGTTACCTTTGTGAGGCTTTCCTTTCAGTTTCTGAAGCAATACCTCAGAGACCGTCACCTCAGTCACCACCACGCTTGGATAACCCGCAGCCTGCAGTCTATTTAACTGTGCAAAGAAACTCTGGTTCACAGTGTGATGACACGATTTCATTAACGAATATTCTAGACACATCAAAGCAATGGCGCGTTTCACAATTCTTGAGGGCGCAGACGCATAAGGTAAAAGTTCCTTACGTGCTTCGTGGCGAGTATATCCAACAGGCGTGACCTGTTTGTAATGATAACTGCAAATCTATAAACTTGGAGTTTACCATCCCTAGATAGCTCCTGTGTGAAAGTTAAACCTTTTAAATTAATTACTTCATTAAGTAATTACCTTTTGCACATGTTGTAATTTACAAATTGCAGCTGGTGAGCCCTGCAAGGAATATCCACTCGAAAAGTATCCTGTAAATGACATCGTTTTTGACACAGGCGCAATCAAACTTGCAGTAAAAATGCACTCTCGTCCAATTTGTTTCACAAAACATCGTCTTATGCACTGAAGCACAAAAGATACTGGACCACCAATGCATTTCTTTGCGAAGTCCTAGAACTGATACCTCGACATTGTTGCCAGCCTGAGAATTGCCTCAGGTTGAATCTGAACTGCGATCACCCTGGACTACAAATTGTAAATTGCAATATGCGTAGCAAGGTAATTAATGAAATTTTTTATTAGTAATTTTTTATTTTTCAATTATGCATTCTGATTTCTTGTGAAACTAATGTGCGCCTGTTTGAGCAATACAACTTAAGGATTACAATAGTGGTGCCTGCCACACGTTATATTCAAAAATTACCTATTGTCTTCGCAGAAGCACCCGACATACTCACAAGCTTTTCCTGAACGCGCTCAGTTATTGGGCTACTTGAAGTGCTTGCGCCATTCCACATCACTCAGGCGTATTCAAGTAACGGGAGCCACATGGATGCGAAGAAATTAAGGAAGGGAAGTAGGGTGCGCGAATCTCGATCTTGTAAGTCTGCAGACGGAACCGAGCACGCGCACGCCCTCGTGATGCTAGCCGCTTAGAGTGGACGGAGAAGCTTAGCGTGCTATCAAAAAACACACCGAGATCGCTTAATTCGACAACCCTGGTCACCAATGCACGATAAGCAGAACAAGGGACGACGATACTTTGGGTTTTACGCGAATGAAAGCGTCCAACTAACTTTAGGTGCCCCATTACTTTCGGAGCGTTCCGAGAGAACTCGCAAAAGACCACTCGAAGAAGTCATAACTCGCCGTTGAGGCTGCAACGGGGGGCACGGGTTAGGTTTCTCGGGCACAAACCAATCTCACGTAGCCGTTTCTTCATTTTCAATCCATTTCCTCTCCCGAATGGGAACTGGTCGCCGGGCACCATTGGTTTCCGACCTTTCTCCCAGTCGGGAGGAAGCGTGTCGAGTCGCCTACACAAAAAACCAAAGCAATCGAATCTGGTAGGTACGTGATGTTTGCTGGCGAGAAAGCACAATGGGTGCGGCAGCTGTAGCGATGCCTCTGCCCCAACAAAACAACGGAACGTAAAATTGGAGCAGAGAGGAGCTGCGACGGTCACCCGACTCTCCGACGTGCTTCACGCTCCACTGGTTTCCGCCACGCATCCCGTAGCCGGGACTTTTGCTACGTTCATTCCAAACACGTCGATTCCGGCAAAGCAGAGAAATCGAGTCACGTGGCGGGCTTCCTTCGAGCTTCGAGCGGTAACCGTAGACGATTGGCTTTGTGTTTGTGGACATATAGCCACTTCCTGCCGCCGGCACGGTCTTGGTTCCTCCCTTATTTCCGGGTTCCTTAACTCTCTTCCTCTCCGCGCAAGTTATTCTCTTGCCTTGTTCTTGTGTTGCGCATCGGTGCTTTCGAGAAGGGATGTTTGCGTTGTACTTGGCATAGTTACTTGTCTACAGCCCGGTGGTAGCTTTGTGTATTGGCGACTGTGGCACATGGGCAGCGTTAACGCGAGGTTCCAGAATTGCCATTTGATTTAAGTGAGCCATTAATGCAAATTATGCGCAGTTCTCCATTCACTAGTTCAAGTTCGTTCGTTCTTAAAGGGTACTGTGGTTCCTGCTTAGGGTAGCACCGCGTAAGGATCGATGATGCCTGTGACATCATTACTTTTAAGAGCACACTTAGAAATGAAAAATATTCCTATAATTGGAAGCAGCGAAAATTTAATAGTAATTCCTTGGTGGAATGTCCCAGTTTATATTACAAGAAGACGACCCAGACAGTCATCCCCCCCCCTTACTTTTCTTTATTTTTTAAAGATTGTCCCCTTGTTGGAGCAGTATTTTGTACTCACTGCTACGTGCAAGTCGCCATCACCAGACCTACCTTAAAGATCATTTCTATCTTCAATAAGTTTTCAGCCTAGAATTGTGAGCAAATTAAGCATTACTACCAAATATGCATGACTGGGACAGATACATCCGCAACAACATTTCGGTGAGACGCCCGCAAGTTCATAATTGCTTATATGGTTAATCAATGCTAGCGTTTTGCTGCACATTTGTCCTTATTCTTAACATGAAGGCATGATTGCCTTGTTATCTGTCGCCTTCAACATTTCCCAAACAATTGTACCCAAAATAAAGTTGCCGCCGGAACAAATCTTGAGAAGCATGTCAGTATCAACCCTGACTTAGTTTTATTTCTTCTTCCTCAACGACACTCGGCGAATCTTTAACAATACTCTTTCGTTGCAGGGTTCATCCAGCGAAGAAGTTTCATGACTTACAGTACAATAGCCATAGAGTAAAAGCAACTACTTTCACTTGTGTGTACAATAATGGAGTACAATGACCTCAGACAGGCGCTTACAGCGCACACATAGACTTCTGTTTTTGCGCTTACTCACATAGCGTGTAGCATCTACCATTTCAGCCATAACAAAGGGTTGTCTAGTATACTTTCACGTCTGCAGAAACTTCCGGCAACTCGATACCATAGAAACTAATGTGCGGGTAGCAAACGTTTCCTACCTTGGTCTTTGTTTTAGTTTACCTTATTTATTTTCTTGACGCGCCCTCAGTTGAGAAACATGAATACAAGGAAACCCAACCGGGTGAGTTCGCCACGCGTGAAAAAAAAAGACAAAAAAAAGGGGGAATTGAAATGAGAAAAAAAAAAGAAAACACGAGAACGTGATTCCAGTGCTTCAAAAAGAACACAGTAAAACTCCACCAGCCCCATGCAGCACAGATGAAGGCATGGGTTCCGTCAGCCAATCAAGAACGAGAGCGGGCTGCGTGTCGCTGGCAAAGATGACAGCCCACTCTTTTCCTTCGGCTAATCTGCCCGCTAATACATGTGCTATCGATCATTCCGCTAAGTCCAACGAAAATCTCAACCCCAGCGATACTTCTACTGATAGAACCGGCTCCACACGCAGGAAGCCCAGCAGCGACTCATTAAACGATTAATTAATTGATTGATTGATTTAACAATATTGGAAATGTTGGAAACATTCGTCACCGGCTTTTCGCCAACATTGGATTGCAAAATGAGCAAGCAGATCAGTAGCGAAGCATGTATGAGTATTTCCACTGTTTAAAAACACACAAGTATATCGGGGTTCCTTCCATTAAAAAAAAAAAAAATTGGCTGTGGCTTAACTCAGTTATGCCTGGGTGTGCGTAGCGAGAGGTATTTAGCTTGGTTCTCACTACGGTTACATCTTTATCGTTTAGCATCGTACGTCTGAGTGTTCAGGTTTGGTTGTTACCTCCCGTTAAGTTATGGTTACATTAAGGACTAGACATTTTCAAAGTGTGACGCATTTATTTTGAAAGTCTTTATGATGTTGTTACTCAATTGCCACAAAGACGGCCCGATGGTCGGTGAGGCGGGAGGATAAGGGGTTGTCGTCGAGTGACTTGAACACGTTTCGGGTGCTATCCTCTTCTGAATCCACTCGCCTTGCCACTTCGTACTTAAGAAGCTTCTCGAGGCGTGCGGCTCGTTCTTCCTCCGTCTCCTCAGCTCGCTGCCGCCTCTTGGTTTCGTTCCGGCGACGAAGCCTGGCTTCTTTCAGTCTCTCCGACTCACTTTCCGTATCTGCCGATGAATCCCACCGAGCCGCCCCTTCTATATATACGATGCAACGCCGGCTCCTCCTCTGTTGTTGCAACGCCGTTTCCTCGGCTCCTCCTCTGACGCCATGCCAGATGGCGCGGCGAGCGTCGCTGCCAGCTGCGGCGGTTGCTAGGCAACGGCTCAGCTCGCGGTGCGGCCACCGGCCACAGCGAAACGGCGAGAATACGGCCAATGTAGTTCTCGTTACAAAAGTCACAATTGGGTTAAAAGAGAGGCCATAATAGAAGGGCTCCGGAATAATTATGGTAGCCCGGAGTACATTAGGTGCCCGCAAACCATGGCACCCGCGCGTTTTTGCATTCTATCGTCATAAAAATGCAGACGCTACAGCGGAAAATCCTAGTGATGACACAATACTGAGAAGCAAAACGCCACAGTCTGCGAGCAAATGCGGAGAAACCATTGATTTGCAGTCGAACCTCGCTATAACGAAACGGGATATAACGAAATAATGGATAGAGTGGAGTGAGTGAAATTCACCTTGAAATCTCCACATACAGTCGTAGTCGGCGCGTGTATTGCATGCCGTAGCGATATCATCCGATACAGTATGCATGCAAGAACGGATACAACGACATAATGGATATAACGAATTTGAAGGAAGAGCCATAATTACGGTGCTGCCATTACTGTGGAGTAACAATTGCTATGTAATTTGATTATAACGTGGCTATACTGAATTTTTTCTTACTGGCTAGCTGACGGGAGCCGTAGCTTTCGATACACTGCATGGATTTGGTTGAATGGTCTGTAGCTGGCTCCTATGTTTGAGACCGAGAAAGAAAGGCTCTGTCGGCGCGTTCACTCTATATCCTGGACGAATAGCATAGCAGTGAGAAAAGTAAACGCGGCATTCATTTTCTTCTGCTGGCTTTCACGCATTTCCTAAGTTGAGAAAGACAAACGAAATGATAGCCGGGCGGTTTAGGATGTGCCCACAGCATGGCTCAATGCTGGGTGATTCCGCACAAATAGAAGCAATCGACGAGAAGGAAAAGTGGCGAAGCACTGCAGTATCGATGAATATTGAAATGGGAGGGTGCGCGCTGCTTTCCCTAATGGAATTCACTTACTTTTCTTTTCTTTCTTTTTTTTTTGTGGGGAGGGGGGGGGGGGTGAAAAGCAGAAGCAGGGGTAAGCGGGAGGTAACGCTAACGCAGTTTTGTAGACTGATAAAGAATTCGTTTGGACCTATTTTCGTTGATTCTCTGGCAAGACGTTAATTATTAGGAGAAAAAAAAATAAGAGCCAATTTCTCCATTTTTATTTTTTCTGGAGGGGGAGGGAAGGGGGGGGGGATGGAAAGCCGAAGCAGAGGTTGGTGCACGCGTGAGGTAACACTAACTCAGCTTAGTAGACTGCTAAAATATGCTTTCGAAACTATATTTTCGTTTATTCCTTGGCAAGACTTTAAATATTATAAGAAAAAAAATAGGAGCCAATCTTTCACCTTGTTTTTTCACCTTTAATTTACCGCAAGCAACCCCAGCAAAGATACGCCAAAGTGACGTCTGGGATTTTTTTGGCCCTTTCGACGCACTAAAGATTGTCGAGGACTCTCCGGGTTCTCTCTTTCGCTTCTTTAACACAATGTAGTTTTTCTCATCTATATAAAGATTAACTAGGCTTGAGCAAACGTCATTTTGCGCTACTGTGGGAACGCCAAGGCGGCATAGCCTGTTGTATTTAGTTGTTGCTTTTTTTCCTTGCTTACGGAGCCTCTTCTCACGGCAAGAGCAGCTGTTTTCGTATTGAAGAATGTAATTTATAAACAGCGAAGCTGTTTCAGCAAGCCGTAAAAAGTGCGCGTTTCACGAAACTATCATCATCAACATTGGCTCGAGCGTCGTCGTCGTCTTCTTAGACAGCTGGCTGCGTGGTCGCTAATCATTCCAGTGTGCAATTTAACTTCTCTTCTATCGTCGTATAATGGGGAGGCAAAACTTGCGCTATAGGCTGCGCAATGCTCGAGACACAACGAAGCTGGCGGATCGATTGCGTCTCCTGGTAGTAGCTAGGCTGAACTTGGCTATGTCGAGGTTGCAACTTGGTTGTATCTAGGTTGAACTTGGTAGCAGCTAGGTTGGGCCTTGGCTATGCCTGAGTTGAGCTTGTTTATGCCAGGTATCTCTTAGGTTATGACGCAATCAATCGGCCAGCTTCGCTGTGTCGAGCTTTGCGAGGCCTAGTGCAAGCTTTGCCGTTTTTCTGATACAGCTTCACTCATGGTTTTCGTTTGTGTCTGCTTACTTTTCTAGAAGTAACTAACTTAGGTTGACGTTTGTAGCTTATTTTTGTGTTTTCAAAGGACAAGACCTCAGACACTATTTCTTCATTTTAATATTCTTTAGTACCGTGACCTAGAGTGACCGGCCCTAAACTGTGCCTGACCTGTACTGTGTGTGTGTTCTCCTTTATTCTTTAAGATTTGTCATCTTGCTCTTTCTTTCCCCTTCCCTCCCCTCCTGCCTATCTTCCCATTTCCACGTTTTTGTCTCCTCCTTTCTGAAGAGTAGGCAGGCGTTGTGCCCCTTCAGGTGGCCGTTACCAGCCTGTTCCTCGCTTTCGCTTTCCTGTTAGGTGTATATATGTCTTCAAAAGAAATATTATTGATAATACTAATTTAAATAACGAGCTTGGTGGCACGTACCACCACCCCTACGAGGGAATGCTTACATGATCATAAACACCATCATCATCGTCGTCGTCGTTTACATCATGCTCACTCAATCAAGGTGGAGCGTCCAGTAGAGAGAGAGAGAGAGAGTTGAAAGAAAACATGAAGGCAGGTATGTGAACTAAGAAATCGTCTGGCTGTCTGCCCAATTCTGGGGGGAGAAAGGGGAATAGAAAGGGCAAGTAAGGCGGTGAATGTGGGCACACGCGCTGACAGCACTACGCAGTCAAGGCACTCGTACAAGCCAGTCATTTTTCTAAAGCACGAAAAGTTCTTTCACTGCTTTCTGGGGCGTTGTTCGGTAACCCTGTGTTCCAGTGGCGTTTGTATACGGTCAACGGATGATCAAATGGTCACCGCAATTCGGTGGACATTGACTATCGTGCTATATCATAACGAGCGCACTAGAATTAACGCGCGGAATGCTGTGCCTCAACAGGCAGCGTTAAAACCGGCAGGGCGCAATAACATTTTCGGAAACGAAGGCCCTTGGGCCACTGCCGTGCGCGTCGCTGGCACTGAAAGCAACGAGAACGTCACTGCAGTACACCTCAAGTAACCAGGTCTCTGCGACCGTTTAGAGACTTGGTGCGCGTCGTCGAGTGTGAAGTGAAGTTTATTTTCCCTTTCGTACAAACGAGGAAGCCGGGGCTAAAGGCTGGAATGCCTGACGAAGGCCTCGGCTGCCCTGTACAGTCTGACATCAGAATACACGTAACTGAAAATATAACAATATAAATGCAAAATCACCTGCACTTGCAAGTGTCACATGACACTTGCAAGTGCAGGTGACTCTTGAAGTGCAGTGTGCTCGCAGCTATGTAGTGCCCTTTCTCTCCCCTTCATTCTCCCTCTTTTCGTCCCTATATCTCCTTTCCGCAATTCAGGGTAGCAAACCAGAAGAGCCTCTGTATAAACTCCCGGCATTTCCTCTATTCTGTTTCCTCCCTCCCTCTCTCTCCTCCCCCCCTCTCTCTCTAGAATACGAAGACGGGTGGCTCGCTCGCGTGCCGTACCCAACCCATGCTGGTGGAACTGCCGGCTCCACCGCACCCGCTATGCATGTTATACAATCACGTGTATGCGTGTACGCATACGGGCGCCCGACGGCGGCAAGCGATTTATGTTTAGTCTCCTCCTGACTCGAGCGCAGCGTGTCCCGTTTAAGCCGCCATCTACAGTGTTGCATCGAAGGAAAGAGGCTCCGTGGGCTGCAGTGCTTCCTTGGGCAACTCGCTCGACTGCTTGGCAGGCGACCAGGAACACCGAGCAAGTATAAATAAAGTGAGGAACGTCAAGAGAAAACAAAAGTGAACGTTTGATCGACGAGCGACTATACTCGGTTGGGCACGCAGCTAGCTATACGAGGTCTTGCGGCCGCGTCTTTAAACAGTTCTCTTCCCTCGTTTGTCGTGCTTTTATTCGTTTATCTATTTTACCTCACTCGATTTCTCACTCGAAGTGCGCGTCGCTCTGCTGTGCCGATAGCCGCTTTCTATTTTATATCTATTTTCTTTACATTTTCTTTCCCATTTTCTACCTGTTCAAAGTTTTATATACTCGTCATTTATGTATATATATTTTTTTCGTCCTGGTTGCCTATCCAGGTGACTCCGACGTCACGATTTATCGTTGCATCGTCGTAGTCGGAGACCGTCGAGTTCCCCTGTCTTTTTTGCCATAGCACCGCCAAATTTCGCCGCCCACCTAATAATGCCCGCCCTGTTTGTCTTTTTCCGGTTAGGTTTAATAAGCAATAGACTAAATATGCAACGCTGGGCAGTTGGCGGTTTATATCACACTGAGCTGCCTAAACTAACATCACTCTCGTAAGCTTTATTAACCCGTTCGGTCATGAAGTGTGGCGGGCACACACAGATACACACATGTGTATGCAGCAGCATTCTAAGAAAAAGTCCTAACTTCAAGTACGAACGTTAAAGTCACTCCTGCCCGTCCTCTCAGTCTCTGTAATCAATAAACCCGGATTGTCAATTATGTTTCACTGTTTCACGAAGAGAATCTGGCTCGCTTTTGCGCAACTTCCTCTGCGAGAGTATCGTCCCGAACACCGATCAATGAAATAAACGCTATTACATATGAAATATATAACTCTTCGCTAGTTCGATATATAACGTGTCCGTGCTAGTTCTTCTTTCTATGAAGTTCGGGCATTGCGGTACAGAAATGAACTGCATTATATGCAACCGCTCATCCCACAAATTTTTGACCGTCCGAGTTGGAACATTCTCAGTAAAAACTCTCTAATATGTCAAGATGGTGGTCTTATAAATATTAACGCATGCCAACCTACCCTTGCCTATTGGCTGTATCTAAGTGCAGGACCTAATCGACCATCGCCATGTCCTTGGACAGGTGGCTATATTATAAAGAGTAAGGCTACCTCACCGACAGCCCCTTACAGCGTATAACATCGTCGTCTAGGCTCCGCTACAACGAACGCAGCGTCAGCGCACGACGAGCAGACAAAGAAAGGCCACAGACTGTATCAACAGGGAATCCCGGCTCCCCTCGGAAGTCTCGCGCGTCTCGTCATCATGCGTCTAGTGCGGCGCTACGCGTACGGCGCACCCCCGGTTCTGGCAGCCGCGGGCCGAGCGCGGAAGCGGGTTAAAGACACACGACCGAGTTCAACGTCCGGCCTCGCAACAAGACGCACCGCGCAGCAGCCGCCGCCGAACGTGAAAAGAGCCGTTGGCAATGCCAGCGACACGCGACGCACACATGCACCATGCAGTCCCCCGCCCCCGCGCTGTGTTCTTTTCAAAAGACGCACAACAAGCGGCCAGCAGAGACACCGCATCGACAGGGGCGGACAGCTTCTGTCGTTCGGTCCCACCGACGTCGTCGTCGTCCCCGTGGCAACTGCAGACGACGCATGCAGGCACGCGGTGAACGCATCGCCGACCAAGACGACGACCAAGTGTAAACCTCGAAACATGCACGACGCCAGCCCGTTCTTGTGCCTCGTTTCCTTTCCTTATGACGCGTCGTTGAATTGGCGACGTATACGGAGACACACGCCCTGTGGCCTCGTACCATGTCAGCGAGTCACGTGGCTTCTGGTCGAGCTGCGCATGACAGCTCGTTCTAGCCTTTTCGCGGGATGCGGATGTACAGAGAGAAAACGATGGATGCTATAACTGCGGGAGAACGACACTGGTTGTGATGAGGCGTCTGCGAACCTGCACGCAATAACAGTACGGTCACTCACTCACTCAATCAGTCACTCACTCATATGAACACTCGGTTGCTTACAGTAAGAGGACGAAATAAAGAGTGACTTCGGCACAATAAAGGTTTCGCGCAGAACGAAAGCGACACGCTTCATCAAATACTCCGCACGTCTCAGTGTGGATTATTGAGGCGCATCTTTACAATTTATATGCCCTTTTACCCCGCTGTCCCACTATATTTTTACTTCATAACACATTCTTTCAGGTCCTGTGCAACACACGCGGCTCTCATGATCCTTCGCATTCAGTTAATTGTTATTCCTTTTCACCTGATCAGCGGGTGAACTTGCTTCCAATCCAATGACACCATAGCGCCCGCCATTAGCGAGGATACATTAATTGCGAGGTAATGTATATCAAGCACTACGGAACAAATAAGGCGGCTGCTTCGGCTGATGATTCTCTCTCTCTCATGATGATTGTGCGCTCAACTATACAGGACAGCTAGGGCAAGGAGGGCTATTGCTGGGCCCACCATACAAAGGTGTCCTCGAAACGCCTCCTTATAGGACGACGTTGTGGGCGTCAAATCCGGGCGTTGACGCCCGGAAGCAGCAGCAGATTTTACAGCCGGTGTCGCCTCGAACACCCCGCTCAGATATATTTCACGCGTTTCACGCGCCTCGTCGAAGCCGTGCCTCTTCGGCTTGTGGCGGGAAGGAGAAGAAACAGAGCGAGACGACAGTCAGCCGCCGGGACTTCAATGGCGACAGACCACCGGTTGTATCTTCGACTCTTCTCGCTTCCACGATTTTATCTGCCGCACCTCCTCCTCCTCGACTCGTATATACGGCAGCGCCGCTGAAAGTGCCGCTCTTCGCGCGGCTCGCCGTATTAAAAGGGAGACCGCCAAAATGGGCTTCGCGGTGGGCGCGCGGTCCCCAAAGCAGCTCCTGATTTATGATGCCAATCCAAGCCGCTGCCGCCGCCGCCCGCCAGGGGAATCTGCATCGGCGCGATGACATCACGGTGGTCGGCCGCGCTGATAGCGCGTGCGACGGCGACGGTGGTTGCGGTTGCGGCAAGGTTTCATTGCCTCCCCGATGCCTTTGACGCGCGAAAGAAAAGGTCCCGACGAGATTATTTCTCGCGGTGCGGCCTCGGCGCTGGTGTCGACGCATTAGTGGAGGAGCTCGCCGCGATCGGCCGAAAGGAGAGATCTGGTCGGCGGCGAAGAACAAAACGGCGCGCGGGGGGCGCCTGCTTTTAAGAAAGGCCGGACTAATGGCCGTTTATTGCTAGCGTCATGCGAACACGGAAGGGTTGAGGCCGGAGTGGCTGGAGGGCTGGACGTGTCTATGGAAGAAAATAAAAAATAAAAAATAGCACTACACTCCACCTGCATGCACCCCCCACCTACCCCTTCCGGAAGTAAGCAAGCTTCATTGAGCACTGGCGCACTGTTCATACTCTTTGAGAGGGCAGTTCCCTCGGTAGCATTGAGCGAGTTATGTGTAGGTATAACGTTTACCGCGTGTAACGTTTACCGCGTTTACTTAACCCTACAAAGCCCAGACACCCTTCCACATAGGAAACAGAGCGGCTTCACGTTTGTATATGTGGTTATGAAGAGTACATTCGTACAACAAAACAGTGAGCCGCCGCGTTGGCGCAGTTTGAGTGGATGTTTGAGTGCTGCTATGACGCAAGTTGCGCTGGCCAGCACCGAAAAAATTTTACTCCGGAAACGGAGTAAAATATGCGTTAAATATTTCGAGCTTGCCGAAAAATGAGTGAACTATTAGGAAAAAGTAATAACTCCCTTGTAAAGAAGGGGCCGACGCCCATTTACATTTAAAGTGACTGTTGATATTAGTGAAATATGTCTTCCGTTGAGTTGCACTTTCTCCGAAATAAATGGCTAGCATGTGTGTCTGTATACGAACCTTCTTTCCCTATACGGAAACCTTTGCTACGCAGCAAATGAGAGAAGTAAAAACGCGATAACTATTCATGAGGTACAACAATAACGACGGTCTATGATAGCAACAAGATTGTCAGATGGGCTGTAATTTGTTGAAAACTCTTCTTGTGAAAATTAACAACGCACGTAGATGCGAAGAAACACGAAGAGAAAGGCAAAGCGCTTAATCACAGATTTCTTACTCAAACAACGGCTTACGTGCCTTACATGTATATACAGTCAGCCACAAAAGTTTAATAAACACTGGTATGGCGAGAAGTGTGAATTTCTGGTCTGTGAAGGCATGACACTTATAGTTTAATGAATCCCTGCGTAGATCGCAAGAACTGCTTCAGACGGAACATTTGAATTCGAGGCTAAGTACCCAAGTTATGGGAAAATTTGGCTATCTCTTGGATATTATGTGCGGTAAACTCTTTGACCTACAGTACGCGTATAGGGCGTGCTGTCAATGAATGTTTTTATCGAAGGGAAGTGATTTTAGTATCTCCTAGTGGATGTTTGAGTGCTGTGTCACGATAGCGCTCTGAACGTTTTTTTTTTTTCCGCTCTCTCTATGTCGATCAATTTTTTTCGTAGAAATATCTGATGAGAAACATGCTGAATGCAACGGTGTGGTCTAGCGAGAGGCTGTACTTTCGAAAGAAAGCTTGTCAAACAATCACGTAGAACGAACGCACGTGTCGGAAGCTATTATTATTTATTATTTGTTTTGAAAACATATACACTTGACAACAAAGGCAAAGGGGTAGCCAGGAGCTGACTGGCAACTGCCACCGGAAGGGGCACAACGCCTGCCTACTCTTCAGAATGGAGGAGACAGAAACACAGAAATGAAAGATAGGAAGGAGGGGAGGGAAGGGGAAAGAAAGAGCAAGATGACAAATCTTAAAGAATAAAGTAGAACACACACAGTTCAGTTGACGCACAGTAGGGCCGGTCACTGCAGGTCACGCCACTAAACAATGTCGAAATAGAAGAAATAGTGTCTGAGGTCTTGTCATTTGAAAACAGAAATTAGCTACAAACGTGAACCTAACTTGGTTACTTCTAGAAAAGTAAGGAGAGGGCGATGAGCCTGATCGCGTCGAGACGCAGAACCAGTGGACTACAAACGTTTGTCGAATGTTGCACACCGCGTGCCAAGGAGATGATAGTCCCTCACTAGCGACGTACGCTGTGCAATGAACGCGGGACACACCAATATCATGTGCTGAAGTGTCTCGCAGCAACCGCAATTAAGATGCCCACGATGGACTGGCGACACATTCTTGTCGGTATAAACGTTCACACAGCCAGCCCTTAGTTTCAGTAGTTGGCTATAGTGTGACAAGGCAAGCCTCGACCTCGAACACGGGGCGGGAACGTTCCATTTGCGACGCGCTGATCTGGATGCTGCTTGAGTAGTTGGCGACGAATCAGCAGACGAGCGTCATCAAGCTTGCACAAAATTTCAAGGCAGGCCGTTATGAGAGCAAGTTGAAGCCAGCCGATGGGCCTCTTTATTTCCGGCGATCCCTACGTGTGAAGTTATCCACTGGGCAACGAGAGGTACCACCCGTGATGCAATTTTGTTGGCAAAGTCAGTAATGCTGCGCACAAATGGACAATCTATCTTTCTGCGTTGTAATCTGCTGAGGGCAGTGCGAGAGTCCGTAAAGATGGCAATCTCCGATGCAGTTAACTCCACTTGCAAGTATTTTAGTGCAGCATTAATCGTTGCTAGCTATGCAGTTGTTGTCGTTGCTGGATAGGGTATGTGAAATATACGTCGTACTTGAGTCGAAGGGTAGCAAAAAGCTGCAGAGGACGCGTTGACCGTCACTGTGCTATGTGAAGCGAAGTTGAACGCAAATACTTGTTTACCAAGACGGAAACGTGCTCAAACATTTGACCCTAAAAAAAAAAAAAAAGAAGGAGAAGAAGTCGTCGATAATTCTAATCGTTATATACGAATATGAACCGACTATGGCATATCTTGCGTACTGATCCTCGTGAAATGTCATTATCTTCATCGCAAACGAATGGTCATTGGCTTGACGCGATCGGCTAAAGGAAATCGTCGAGATTATCGTTCCCACTGGTGGGTCACCCTTGTCTTTTCATGCGAGATTCCAATCAAAACACTAATTTCCGATACCCGCAGTGGTGGCGTAGGGGCTTCGGCATCGCGCTGCTAAGCCCGACGGTGCGTGATCGATTCGCGGCCGCGATTTCCACATTTCTATGGGAGACATGCAAAAAACGCCCGTATACCGTGCACTGGGTTCACGTTAAAGAACCCCAGGTGGTCAAACCTAATGAATGCGGAGTCTTCCACGACGGCGTGCCTCATAATAATATCGTGGTTCTGGCGTGTAAAATCTAAGAACGTAATTTTTTTCAAGCTCCGAATTCGAACTATAGCTCGCAAGGAAGCATCTTTTGAAGAGAACAGCGCAAAAAAAAAAAAAATGTGAGCGGCTAGCCCGATATTCTCGCAATGCTTTGTGTGCGTGTTTGCCCCTCGCGTGTCCCATGTTTTACGCTATTTCCTTCATAGCACAACCGCAGGGTTTCCTCGTGCACAATGCGCGCGGCACAATTTCTGCGGCGTGGTGACCGCAAGCAAATCGATTGCGGCTCGCTGTTTAGAGTAAACAGCATCGCAAAAACGGAACTGATCGGCGCCCCGCAAGAAAAGACTCAGAACGGGCGAAGCGATTCTCCTACTTCTCAGTATGCACTCACCCCGGCCGCTCTATACTTGCGGTGCATGCCGTCTCCTCATTCTTGCCGTGAACGATAAGCAGCCGCCGCCTTTGCGGACATACGGAAGCGCTACAGCTCGCGCCTTCAGCCACCGCGCTGCCGCCGTTGAATGGTGAATGAAGCGGTCTTCGTCCTCGGCCGACCCGTTCATCTTGGGTTAAAAGTGGCGACGCAGTTCACCTGTCTTCCACCGTCGCCTTCTCCCCCCACGCTACTAACGCTACGCCGACGGTCGTGGGTAAAGAGCCGAAGCGTGGTGCGGCTGCCCGTGCTATATTTCCTGTTCTGGAGCGGCGGTGTACCGGTACAGCAGTGCATTTCACTCGACGAGTAGGACTTTGTTTCAGTGAACGGGGCCTCGAGCACTATAACAGTCTTTCGTGGTCTGTGGTATAGAAGTTACAGAAACAGTGATAAAGTGCCTCAGAAAGACTGGGCCAACGTTTCGATAGGTGGAATTATCTTTGACAAAGACAGGTCCACCTATCCAAACGTGGGTCAGTCTTTCTGGGGCACATTATCAATGTTTGTGCGACTTCTATAACTACGCTGTTCTACTTCATCTGTCGGCCCCCTTCTTGATTTTCCTTCGTTGTCTAGTCGGTTATCATCTTCTGAAACGGGATGTTAGCGTAAAGAAAAAATAAGAGATGCGTGATCTAGAGAGAGAGAGAGAGTGCGTGTTTTTCCCAGTGCATTAGACAAAGATGACAGAATGAACATGCACAGCGCCCATTCCTAGACTGTTCTCGGCAGCTGTACTTAGACTGTACTGGGTTAGACTGTACTGTGCAAGAAAAAAAGTGGTATAAAGGATTAGAGAAAAGGACAGAAAGGAAGTACAGAGTATTGGAAATAGGGGACCCAGAGTTAAGGGACACCATCGGTTTGCGTATGCAAAAGAACCCAAAGAGAGTTCAGACGAACGAAAAAGGCGTAAACAGGAGTCTGGTTTTTGGGTACCCAAGGCCACTATACCTTAAAAGATTACACGCCAAATTCCTGACGTGCTATCGAGGTTCCCGCCCCTGGTGCGGCGGAAGTCCTGCACTTTCTTCACATTACCTGGCGTGGCTCAAAACAGCCACCACACCTGAAAGACGCAGATTTGACAGCACAACACACGTTGGAGCAGTCGGAGGCGCAACTGTCCAGCTATGACCTGGCCGACCAGCAATCGCTGATCAACCATGCAGGTTGGACGGGCGGCTAAGGCCAGTTAAGTTCTCGACTAGGGCTCCCCCATGAGAATAATCTATTTTTATCATTGAATAAAAGTTTCTTCTCTCTCTCTCTCGCCCCCTAAAGCTCCCCCAACTAAATTATGGGAGAAGGGGCTACCTAAGGCTGCTTGTGCGGGAGTTGTCAGACACAGTGTCAACGTCGTATACGGAGGCATACGGCATCACGCAGTGCGCGAGTGTCAATAAAATCGCCTAACGTCGCTATGATGAGACGTGGCTTACTTAGGTCCCGTTTACCACTACTATTTACAATGGCTTGCTCAATCTTTTACAGAACTTTCTCGTTTCCTCGCAGTCCAGGGAGCACCTTTGTCAAGAATGAGGACCCACTTGAGTGCCCTGCTGAGTTTGCCACAAGAAGATCCAGTAGCAAACTATGCGGACCACACAAATAACGAGCACAGCGTAAACAAGTTTACAGCGATCACGTAAAGAGAACGGCAAAGGCAATCGGGAACGCCGCTTATATGAACGCTCTGTGATCTTGTATAGATGGCGCTTGAACATGAAGAGGAACCGATCAAGAGGCTCGATTTTTTGTGGGTCACAACCATGCGAAGCCAACCAACAATGAAGCCAAGGAAAGCAGAGGGGATATTAACTGTGTTGTTAATTTAGAAGTAGGAATAAACTTTATTTATAGAAGTGATACAACTGTGGAATCGTCGGAGGTGGACGGCGTCCCGAGTCCAGGATCCCGTTGGACATGAGCCGATATTTTGGCCCTGTTCACCACGCGATGTCGGTCCTCAGGGCATGGGATTATCAGCTGAGCCTCCCACTGTGCGACGGTTGGTCCTGTGATGGGTGTCATCTAGAAATAATAAGGGAATGGGAAAGAAGGGAGTGGACGAAAAGGCAACTTGCCACCAGATGGGAACCGAACCCACATACCCGTGCGATGCTCTTCCAATTAAACTCCGGGAGTCGCTAACCTCGCGGTCACTTCCTTGGGCACTTGTCTAGTATGGCCCTGGGAGTGTCAGCCAGCGCCACTAATGGTCATGACGGCAGATGTGGCACATTCTGTTAACCGCAGCCTTCATATAGTCAATTCACCCAATGCTCTGTTGGCTTCACATGGCATAGCGCTTCCCTTTGGGCTCTTGCATCTTCGCCTTTGCATCCTTCTCTCCGGAGCCGCCAGCTACAAAACAGAAAGCGCCAACCGCGAAATTCTGATCGAACGCTGAAGTTTCGGGCACCGGGGCCGCCCGCGATGGGCCGGTCGGTCCCAGCCATCCACGACAAAGAGATCGGTCATCAAGCTTGCCGACTTCCCCACACACGCATACAAAGCTACCACTTGTGCACACATTTCGCACGCGCGAATCTACCGGCAGTGCACGGACAACGCTGGTCCGTGCCCTTCCTGGTCCGGGTGGCGACTCTTCGATCGTTTATACTGCCCCGCAGCGGGGTTGACTGATCCGGTTCGTTCGCATGCACTTTGCATTAACTCCTCCAGCGTGCCAGCCGTTCTCTTCCTGTGTCTGTGTGAGTCCGACGCCGACGGACCGCTGCTGCTTGAACTCGCCCCCCTCCTCCTCTTGTAGGGCATCTCACCTTCTCTTCTTGTTTCGCAGTGTCGAACGGCTCTTGTTCTTCAGGCACCTGGCGCTCGCTGCCAGAGACAAAAAGAAACAACCCTTGCAGACAGACAGCCGTGCAAGTCGTCCCACGCTGTGAGGCGCGGTCACTGCAAACGCCTTTTTGAAGACAGCAGCACGCCGCCGCCGCCGCCATCACTGATTTTCTGAAAGCCAGCGGCGGGCGACAAAAACTAAAGAAGAGAAGATTGGGCCGCGATAGGATGAAGACACCCAAGAAGAAGTCGCTCGACGGGACCACGCTGCGTGCTGCTGCTGCTGTGGGAAGAAGAAGAAAGGAACCGACCGACGGAGCGCCACAACCACTACCAATGCCACCAGTGCGGGCCGTGCAGCCGACAAGAAGTTTTAAAACGGAAGAGGATCGAGGGTGGCGGGTTCGCCAGAAAACGGCGAAGCGCGGTTTATTTTTGTTTACGGCGCGCTGCATTGGCGCAATAGGCGCGCGAGCGATGTCCAGGGAGGAATATCTTAGCAGAAGGGTGGCGGTGAACGTCCGTGTCGTTCATCAAGCACTCGCGGTCTCCAGTTGTGTGCTTGCCGGCCGGGATGCACGATACGTGGCCTCACTGCGTATATAGCGGATATATAGTTTTAAAGGGAGAAGGGCAAAGTGTAAAAAAGGAAAGCTCGCGGCATCTACTCGGTCCTGTTTTCATTCCGGGGTCGTTGACGTCGAGCACGTATCTCTAGAGAAATTGGCGCCATTCACGAAAACGCCCGCCCACCTGTGTACGCGTTTTCGTGTACATCCGCGGACGTCTCGTCGATTCGAGGAGTGTGCAAGTTGGGACGGGCCCGCGTTGTGTTTCTTTTGATGATAATCGGGTTGCAGTTTTGTCGATTACTTCGTAGCGAGCGCTGCGCACCTTACGACTGCTGCTAGGACCGTTATGCCTGTAGCAATCGTACCTTGGTAGCTCGAGTGTTCAGTATACCAGTCTGGAAACGTGTTCGTCAATGATGCTTCAGCGATAAGCGGGTCCGTTTAGTGGTTTTACACCTTACATGCAGGATGGGATCGGCTTCCCGAAGAGGCAAAGAAACACATTTTAAAGCGACCTCTTCTTTCCGAAATGTAGTCCCAGTATTATGTTCCCAGTTTTTATACCTGTTATATAAGTCCCTATGGTATTCATTCGCAGACACACCACACTCCAGGTTTTGCCTTTTCAAGTCTTTAACTGGACACGTCGTTCACGGACTTGATGAATAAACCGCGTACTTCGGCGCCCTCTTTTCGCCGTGCTTTAACGACCAGAAAAGCTGCAATCAGTTATAAGCTGAGACTGAATAGCAAGACTAAATCGATATAGGCCCCCTAGAACGTTATTTAAAAACCTCATTTTCACACACGCACGCACGCACGCATGCGCGCGCACACACACACACACATGGTCATATTGCGAGCATACCGTCTTCCAAGAATCAGTGTAACGCACTTGTTTGCGCGAAAGAGCGCCTACAATGCGGGGAAAAGGATTTGTGGATGTTTACCGGGCCCGCAGGGGCCATGTGACTAACTCTGCTTCCACATGCAAAGGTATAGTATACATATAAGAATGCACTGGCTGGACAGAAAACACGCGCATTACCGCATCAGATAACAACGTTAGCTTGCCGACAAGCCAGCAACAAGACAGTGGCATGCCGACAGCTCTCAACACAACGCAATATAAGGCCACGTTCGCTCGCTTGCTTGTGTTTGTTTGTCTGTTTCTTAGTTTTAATTCTTCGTTTCGTTTGTGCGTGGCTTGGCCGTGTACGCTGAAGCTTACGGTTGAACGCAAACGCGCGGAAAACAGCTTCGAAGGCCACGCACGCCCGTTGCCCGTGATCCGCCGTACTCAACATCGGTCACGTGGTCGCTGAGCGCCGACAAATGGCGCCGCGAGAAGCACGTCTACGCTATTAGCCACATTTCGGATATTATGACCTCGGTCTGTCTCTGTGTGTACGTGCGCGCAAATGTCCTATAACTCTGCGCAATGGCCTCTCGCTGCGCACAGGTCTGCGAAACAAAATACGACTTCCGGGCGGCTGATTTTTGTTACGAAAAAAAAATTATTAAAAAAATTCTTTATTTTACCTTCACGTTTGCAGGTTGCAGCGGGCGACGCTGCAAAAGAACTACTTGACACCAACGCGAACGAGGCTATTGTTGTTGCGATCCCTTTCCTCGATCCTAAATTGACAGAATTGCTAGAGTTCCCGCAACTTAGCTGCGTTTTTAATAGTGCAGTATTTTTTTTTCTACTGTACTCTACCCGTTTCTGTAGACGAAGGTAGAAGACACAGTACTTGAAATTAAACTAATTAAGCTAATCGCCAGTATATATACCTTTATTGTATCACAGACCGACTTAGGTTGGTGTTTGTTTAAGTCGCTTAATTTCAAGTTTTCAGCAGTTTACGCTCGAATATGGAGTGCGTAAATAAAATTAAATTATGGGGGTTTTACCTGTCAAGACCACAATGTGATTATGAGGCCCGCCAGTAGTGGCGGGGTCTCCGGATTAATTTTGACCCCCTGGGGATATTTAATATGTACGCAAAGTATGGTATGGGCTAGCGTTCTTGCATTCTGCGCCCACCGGAATGCGGCAGCCGCGGTCGGGACTCAATCTTACGACCCCGTGCTCAGCCAGACAAAGTCAGAGGCACCCAGAGGCACCGCCGCGCACTATGTTTGGGACAGCAGGTCCTCGATCAGCACTTCGCGTAGGAATTTGCCAGAATGGCTAGTGTTCACGCAACTTAGGTACGTATACAATATCACAGTTTATTTTTGCTGCTGTACTCTATACCTCCTGCAGGCACAGCCGCTGAATATTCCGTTACCACATCAACTGGGGCGAGCCACAGCCTGTGAGAAAGTTTAAATGGAAGCTCAATGCTTTTGTTTTGTGGGGAGGGGGAGGGGGGGGGGGCAGAGTGGAGGTAGCAGCCCAGATTCACATAGGAAAGGGAGTTACTCCTGGAGTAATTTCTGCTTTTGTTGAACACACGTGGAGCAGTGATGGATTAATGAAAATTCGGTAATGTCTCTCAGCGGTACGTAAAGTTGTATGCAGGGTGTTTTGGTTAACTTGGGCCAAACTTAAAAAATATGCAAATGCTTGGTAGCTCGACAGAACCAAGCAGAAACATTGTTTGCCGTCGCTTGGAGATACTCGGATTATTTTTTTTTTGCATTCTGCCTAATTAGATAATCAGTCTTAATAAATATTCAACTTTGCAATTATTGTAATTAGACGAAAATTGTCAATAAGAAAGAGCAACATGAAAAACTAATTTGAGTATCTCCAAGCGATGGCAAACAACACTAACTTGGGTCTGCCGAGCTACGACGCATTTGCATAGTTTTATAGTTTGGCCCAAGTTAACTGAAACACACTGTATAGTGCCCTTTATTTCGCGCAGATCATCGAAGACTGGTGGACCGGGCCAGGGCTGCGGCATAATCCAATGGTTTTCTGGACTGAGAGAGCCGCCCACCTAGGGCGAAGAAAGAACACTTTCTCGCTGTTTCTAACAATAAACGTTCCTTCCTCCTCCTCCTCCTCGTAGGTTGTGGAATGTGTATAAGGTTGCGCAGCAAACACTTCTTACGTGTCCGCCTAAAGTACAGTGCGTACCAATATTAATATAATACCGCCGTTGATGTACAAACATTTACACCAGAACATTGGTTCAGGATAGCACTTGCTCGTGCATGATAAGAAGTCACCATGTTCCAGAATATCGCACGGCATATTTATTCATTTACTACCACTACAACAACAACGACAAAAAATGCCGCAGTTTCGCCAAAATGGCGAAGCATCAATTGCGATAGCAAATTAGTAGAGCGCTATAAGGAGTAGGGATAGTAGTTTTATCGGCTGCATAAACTTGACACATTCGATTACTATCTGAATTAACAAGCGCGGTGTCAGCGTGCACAAGCAAATATGGATAGATCATACTCGATGACCGCAGACAGCCACTGTCAAAACGCAAGCGTGGGGAAGCGCGGCCGCCGCTGCGAGCGAAGGTGCGTGCGGTCTATCGCTTCAACGGAAACTGAGCGGCGAAAGCATACATACAAAGGACAGAGCCGTGTGGATATCGCTTTTCAGATACGGTGCGCACAACAACAGTGACAGCCCGCACCGGCACAAAGTACAAGAACGCATTTGTTGGCAAAGTAGAAGCCCCCGCCGCTCCTCCCGTGCTACCTTCCCGCTTTGCTCCTTTCGCGTGGGAGATTTCGTCGCCAGTTCCCCTTGCGCCCGGTTGCAAGATACGCATTTGGTGCCACAGCACAGCGTCGCCCCCACTCCCTCCCTCCCTTCCTCCCATACCCCCACGGCCTTTCGCGCGAAGGAAGTCGCGTTTGCTCTCCGCCGTGCGTTCGCTCCCCGTGATAGCGCGCATCCCCCACGCGCTTTCACTCGCACATACAGCGCGCGGCGACGATTTTATCGCCCTTGGACGTTATACGGAACCTCACGGCGACGGCGATGGTGACTCCTACGGCAGAAACCCGCTTAAAGTGCCCATATAATCAATATCGCAATAAAAGCATTTACCAGTACGAGCACTCACATGTTGGTCCACCGCGCACAAACTTTCGGCCTGCTTCAAAGCGCACCTATGACACGGTCCTACCGTCGTCGCTATACGACGCCGGCACTTTGTGGCGACCGCCATAAACAGAAAAGGAGCTACTCGCACCCGCCCGTTCGCGACAGATTAAATTTATACCCGCGTTTTTCCCAAACGCTAACCGTTGTCGTTAGTGTTCTTTCGCTATTCAGGAACGCGAAACTTCTGAAGCAGCTCGAGTGGGCCGCATTCATTACACGAGCAATTATATTAATGCGCCCCCAAATCTCGCGCAACAGCGCTAAGGGTTCTCAGCCCACGTGCCGCCGCATGATTTGATTGGAATTCTGCGGAAAAACGCAACGCGCTGCCGCAGGCCGCCATCTTCCACCCGCTTTCTTAATTCTCTTTCTTACTTCTCGTGAGTCCTCCGTATGAAGAAAGGTCGAAATTTTCTTTTACTTGACAAGCATGGCACGCTTGGTTAGGCAAAATAAACGAAAGACAGATCCTCGTGAGAAATTAGGGGGTCAAAAGTGTTTGTTTGACAATGGTATAAGATCTGACAAGGGGAGTCGAGGAGGAGGCGGCGGTAAGACGGCAGGAGCCTTGATATTGCGGTGCAAGCAGCCTGATCTCCTGATTGCAGTGTCTCCGTAGAGACTTTAATCTAGTAAACTATGTGCCGAGGAAACCGTTCTACTTGATTTTTCTTGCCGATTGATTGATTGATTAATTAATGGACCATTTGATTGAATGATTGATTCATTGTCTGATTGACTGACTGACTGATTGGCTGACTGATTGACTGACTGATTGATTCATTGATTCATTCATTTATTCATTCATTCATTCCTTCATTCATACATTCACTGAGTAACTTTTTATTGACAATACATAAAAAGGAGAGGAGGAGGAGGAAGACAGAAAGAGAGAAGGCAGTGATGTTAACCAGAAATGCGTCTGGTTGGCTACCCTACTCTGGGGGAGGGGAAAGAGGGAATTGGAGAGGTTCACGCGCGTATACTGGACCAGCTTATCTATGTCTTATCAACATGAAGTCCTATAGGATGAAATAGGCAAAGATACAGAGATAAATTTAGATATATAGAAGTAGATATACTAGACGTGATCATGAGCGACAGGCCGATTACACATGGGTTAGAAGTTCAACGTAATTGTTGAATGCTCTGGCAGTCTTATGTTTGTTTCTTTGATCGTTTCCTTGTTTTTGTGACACGAGAAAGAAAACATGCAGATCCACCCCACATTTGAATATTTAACGGGAGGCGAAGCTTTGATGGAGCGGGTAATTCAATGCTATCAAACGTAGCCTTCGGCAACGCGTTTTCCGGCATGGCGATTATAGGTGCCTGCGCGGCAAATGACCCAGATGCGGGCAGGTTGGTGCTTGGACTTTGTCTTATACTGAATGATAGAAATAGAAAAAAGTTACAGAAATTCTGAGAATTGTCTACTAATGCGCAAGCATTGTTTCGCTCGGCTGTGACTTCGCTTTTCCTTACGTTTGCTTACCTGCTTTTCCTAGATTGTGCGCGTCTACCCATAGACTTCCCGGTGGCAAAGAATGCTTAGGATTTGGCAGACAATTGTCATATTTTCTCACCGCATCCGGCCCCTTCAAAGCGATAGTACCATTTGAGCTGGAACGCCGGGCACGATTGCGCCTCGACGGAGCAGAGCAGGCGAAACGGAACAACAGCTGCCGCAGTAGCGCGTGAGGCGTTGCGTGAGGGGAGAGTATGGCCACGATGCCATGTCACCCTGGCTGTCGCTCTCGGAAGCCTGTGTTATGCGCGCGTTCCTTGTCCACGCAAGCTCTCGCCTGCGTTCTAACGGCACGTCGGTAATGCCCAATGAAAACGCAAGAAGCGTCTCAACGCACTCGCTTGCCCGCGAGGAGTTGAGACGCTTGTTGAGACGTCCATAACTCGATGGACGCTCGGCACCGTCGAATTGGACATTTCACCGCCGCAAAATCTCAGGTTGGCCCACCCTCAAATTTATGTAGGTACGCCGCCAAATGCCAGTTGGCTGACCCCAAATTTCAAGTTGGCTCAACGTCACATTTCAGTAGCGCCAAACCCACATTTGAAGTTGGCCCACCCCAAAATTGAAGTTGTCCACCCACCAATATAAGTCGGCCCACCCCCAAATGTACATTGGCCCACCGCCAAATTAAGTTTGCCCACCCCAAAATTGAAGTTGTCTACACTCAATGTAAGTCGGCCTACCCCCAAATGTACGTTGGCCCGCCGCCAAATTAAGTTTGCCCAGCCCCAAATTTCAAGTTGGTTCACCCCAAAATTACACCATCTTCCCGTAGGGGAACCCTGAATAGTATGCGAAGCAGCCATGGGGTCGACTTCACGAGCCCGAAGTTCGGGATCGGCCTGTCGCCGCTGCCGTTTCGTGGCAGTGGCTCGAGCCCTCTTCTGCGCGGCGCTGTCCACGGCGCTGACACTGGCGTTGACGCTGGCACTGTCTGTGGCACTCATCGCGGTGTTGAGGGAGGATAATGAGAGGAGCGGAGCGCGCGCACGCGTCATTATCCCGCGAGCTACAGTGGCGCCCCCCAGCGGAGTATGCAGCGCCTGCCGTCGCGCCTCTAACCTAAGCTGCTTCGCATTATCGCGAGCGGATCCCCAGGTGTTGCCATTCGTTGTGCAACCCGGAGGGGAGCGTCGGAGAGGAGGAATGCCGAGAGGAGAGTAGATGAGACAAGGAGAGGAGGGGGAGGAGGATGCGCAGGCTCAGTGCGGGTGTGGACGCCGCATGGCGGATGGGTGGATGGAGGGAGGGAATGAGAGAGTGACATAGCCCCGACCATAAGCTGCTTCGCATCTAACATTTCCGTTTACCTACCGCACCCATAAATTTCAGTGGGCCAACCTCCACATTTCAATTTGGGCCAACCCACATTTATGTTAGCCCAACCCTAAATTTAAGCAGGCCCATGTGAAGTTGGCTCACCCCCAATTTAGGTTGACCCACCCCCGAACTTTTTTAGGCCACGCCCACATTTTATTTGGCCGACCTCCAAAGTTAGTTTACCCACCTCCAGATTTCAGTTGGCCCACCCCTACTATAAGCTTCCCCATGCATTTCCTACGGAGCCTTAGGTATCTCCATGGGTATATATTGTCTTTTAACAGCGAAGTTGTTTAACAGGAGGTAGTCCGGTGGTGTACGCCCGAAATGATGACCCATCCTGGAGGTAGTGCAGAAAGGGTCCAAGCACAATAGCACATAGCCATGTAAACCAGAGAAGCGGTTTAAGCTCGAGGATGGTCCGTCGAGTGTAGGCCGCAAAACCATCGCAAAACCACCATGCGTCGCCTAGGAACGCTTCGCCCCAGCTGCGCCGAGCTTCACCACAGCTGCGTGAGCCGTGACGTCAACGCGCGCACCGCATCGCTTCGCCTTAGCATTGCCGAGCCGTGACGTCCCCGCGCAGTGCGGAGTGGTTGCCGCGGCTGCGCAGTGGTGGTGCTCAGCCGTGACGTCAATGCGCCAACCCACGGTATATATAGCTCCGTGTCACCGTCGCGGCGACACAAAAGCCCTGCCGTCTCCGCGCCGAGAACATCGCCGCAAAGAAGGGACGGTCGAAGAAGAGCGTCACTCCCGAAGAGGAAGCGCGGCGCGAAAGCCGACGCACCGCTACTCGAGAGTGAGTGAGACGACTTCGGTCTGATCCCGAGTATCGCGCCGCCAAAGCGGCGACGAAACGTCGGTGATTCGCAGAATATCCGCAATTACGAGCCCGCAAAACAGAGCAAAAGCGTTTGAGCGTCCAGACGCGTCCAGATACTTTAATGACCGAGTGTTCGTTGCTTCTTGGGCTGTCGATTTATCCAGGGTGATCTTGCACAAAACATGGCCTAGTCTCGAAGCATAACCTCGCAAAAATATTTGAGGACGCTTAGGCTTTGCCTTTAAAAGTGGAACGCGATGCGTCATCGGGACCCGTTCGCATCGCATCTTTCTTTGAGTAGGTTTCACTGCAACAGAGAACGTGGGAAAACCAGTTTACAAAGACCAAGCTTACACCGATCCCCTTAAGGTCGGCTTCACTTTTAAACAGAAATGCATTGCTGAGAAGACGTTTTTCCAGGGGCAATACTTTTTTATTATTTTATTATTTTTGCTATTGCCTCGACGTGCGCGCGTCCAAAACGCATTAGGCAGGCCAAGTCCCAATTTGACCTGCCGAGGATGCGAGCGCCATCAGGATAAGGTCTTCGCAAGTAGCCTACCCGAGCACGCCGCTGTTGGTATGGTAGAAATTCTGGCAAAAGGGGTTTGTGTTTGAGTTTCCTCATAACAGAATTATGTTTTTGCGTACATTCAAATAACAGTCAGACGCCACCATGTCTGCAAGTTGGGGTTAAGTCATACTTCACCATTCTTCTGATGGATTTTACTCTAAGAAATTCAATTTTTGTTCACTAACACCTTGCACCACGCGGAGGGCCTGCGCGGACTGGGTGGTTTGGGATGGTACACTCTGCCACGGACGCCGACATCCACGCCGACGCCGGATTTTTTGCGACACTGGGCCCTTAGCGCTTTCGCGTTAAAACTTGACCCAACCGAGATAAAGCTATGTGGGGTCGCCAGCTTCGCTGTTTGCCCAGTCTTCGCACCACTAGCGTGAAGCTGCCCATAATTTTTCTTTCAATTTTCATTTGTTTAAATTGTTCCTTATCGCTTATAAGGCTACCAAACATCTACATTTACACTATTATAACGAATAAATCTCTTAACTTTGCAAATCACGCATTTTTGACCATATACGAGGGTTATTCAAAAAGTAAGGGCCGTTTGATCCTAAGATTATATACATACTTGTTAGTAAAATATTTTATTGGCTAGTTTAGTTTAGTACAAACCTCCTTCACTTTTCTACATAATCACCGTTAACTTCTAAGCACTTTTCGTACCGCCGCACCGATTTCTTTAGTCCCTCGGCATAGAAGTTCACCACCTGGGAATTGAACCAGTTGACAACGGCGGTCTTGTGTTTCTTGTTGTCGGCAAACCGTTGACCCCCAAGCCTCTATTTCAAGGGCAAGAAGAGGAAATAGTCACTTGGTGCAAGGTCGGCACTATAGGGTGGGTGATCAAGAAGTTCCCAACCAAAATCTCGAATCTTCTCCTTGGTTCGGGCAGAGGTGTGCGGACGTGCGTTTTCATGGAGGAGGACGACTCCGGACGACAGTTTCCCGCGCCGTCGGTTTTAGATCGCACGTTTCAGTTTGGTGAACGTTTCGCAGTATACGTCAGCGGTAACTGTGGTCCCTCGCTCCATGAAATCAACCAAAAGAACGCCCTTTTCGTCCCAGAAAACGGTAGCCATCATTTTCCGATTCCAGTAGGGACATTGCTTGAATGTTTTTGGTTTTGGTGAACAGGAGTGGCGCCACTGCATTGATTGTTGTTTTGTTTTTGCAGTGGCGTAGGGTATCCAAGTCTCATCGCCTGTAACAATGTGCGAAAGCAACTCATCTTCGTCTTGTCGGTAGCGGTCCAAAAACGCTCGTCCACTTGACATTCTTTGCTGCTTGAGTTGGTCGGTGAGCATTTTGGTACCCACCTTGCGCATACTTTGTGATCTCCGAGCTTTTGGTTACAATCGTGTAAATTGTAGTGCGTCCAACAAGCGCAAATTTATCAGCCAGACCACCAACTGTCAGTCGTCTATCTAATCTCAATTCCCGGTCCACTTTTTGAACAGTTTCATTGGTCTGGATGTTGGCCCTGCCACTCCGCTCTTCGTCGTGCACATTTGTGCGGCCATTTTTGAGGTATCCACACCATTTTCTGATCTTTCCTTCACTCATCACTGTAGGCCGATACACTAGGCACAACTACCCATGAATTTGAGAAGCAGATGATCCTTTTGCATGCAAAAATCGAATTACAGCTCGCACTTCATAACAGGTGGGAGCGACGATTTTCGCTGACATTGTCGTCGGCATTCCCCGACAAGTAGACGACTACTGGGCCAAAACAATAACTTCATTACCTTCGCGAAGAAGTAACAGATGGCGCTGCACAAATAAAACTTTATCTTGACGTGTAAATATTTAATTATGTACAAACGGCCCTTACTTTTTGAATAACCCTCGTATAAGGCATTACAGTTTCCAGGTGACAGGGCTAGGGTACTCGCCAGAGAATGCTTACGCATTCCTAATGGACTGTGTTCACATGTTCTCTAAACTTATTACACTAACCGCAAACCCCATAATAATAAGACACAAAATAAAGAAAAACAGGCATGGTACAACAAGAATGCCTGAATCAAGTACATTCACGCCGTAAAATTTTGAACCGCCTTGAACAAAATAACAATAAAAATATGGTTCAGCCCTCTTTCGTAGAAAATCGGCAGAACACCAAAGTGAAGCGTGTCTTCACAGAAGCTGTTGCATTTTTGCTTCGTGAACTCACGTGCCCCCCCCCCCCCCCCCCCAATAAAAAAAAATTATGGGGTTTTACGTGCCAATACCACGGTCTGATTATGACGCACGCCGTAGTGGGGGACTCCGGAATAATTTGTACCACCTGGGGTTCTTTAACATGCACCTAAATCTAAGTACACGGGTGTTTTCGCATTTCGCCCCATCGAAATGCGGCCGCCGTGGCCGGGGTTCGATCCCGCGACCTCGTACTTAGCAGCCAAACACCATAGCCACAAAGAAACCACGGCAGGTCAACGTGCCCAACGTACCGTCCTTTTGCAGCCAGGTGTGGTTGCGCGCTGAAGGCGAGAAATGTAAACGAGAGGAGAATCTGGCACGACATGATGGCGGTAAAACGACAATTTCCGGCGTCACTGAGCTTCACAAACAGTGACGTCAGGGCCTCTTCTCAGTTTTTCCTCCCTCCATGTGCGCCGCCAATCCAGTACGACTTCAAAAATTTTCGCGCCACTGCTGTCGAAATCTCGAAAACGATTAATTGAACATGTCTAGTCGATCAAGTCGATTAAATGAAAGGTGGACATCGATGAAGATTAATCGTTTTGCGGGATACGTTTAGGTCGATTAATCGATCAATCGTTCAACCCTAGTCAATACGACGCTTATTCAGCGTAAGTGAGCGACCTTTTTCAAAATGTTTTCCTTTTGATATAAAAAATACTGCCTTTCTTTTATTACTTTTTATAACTAATCCGTTACTAGATAGCCATGCTTACCGAAAACTTCATTTTCTCGATGAAACAATCCACTACAATCATCATCAACAAGAAACTACTAGTATCGTCTGCAGAAATAATATCTTTCACTAGTGAATTATCATTAGTATATACGTTGAACAGGTACGGCCGGAGAGCACTACCCTGTAAAACGCCAAAATAGGTTTATTGAATTGATGAGTGACTATTGTTAATTGATAAATACTGCCAGCAATTACTAAGGTATGGTCGAGGAGGTTTTACAAAAATTATCTTTTTAATCGTCCTTGGGTAGGTTTCTATATAAAACTATTGGCTTTACCCCGCATTCCATAGTGCTACAGTTTTTTTTACAGCGACGCTGTTAAGGGCTCAGTCTCCGATGGTCGTGTCCGCGTGTAGAAAAAAACACCGCATATCCACGGGGTGAATGATGATGAGTGGGCGAAGCTCCGGAGAGAATCATCGGTAAACCGTGAATCTTCCGTGTAATTCGCCCAGTCTCGCCGCACTAAATCGAACGATTGACTTCCACCAATGACACGCGCCATATGTGACGTCATTCCTATTTTATAACAGCGCCCCTTCATTATAATTGCACCATCTCCCGCTTAAGGGGACGCTAGCACAAACGCGTTAGAAACGTGCAGTACTCTCTAGTAAGGGGGAGAGACCACAGCGTCTTACGCAGCCGTTTACACATGCCGGAACGTGCACCGCGTTTGCCGACGCCATCACATGACTGCTGAGAGAGTATAACCCCCGTATTCATAAACGCTCCTCGACTTGAACTTGACTTGCCACCGCCTTCAACGCGTTCATCAAGTTCAAGTCGAGGAGCGTTTATGAATACGGGGGTAAGGCGGAGAGGCCACAGCGTCTTACACCAGCTTCTTACACGGGCCGTAACGCGCTAGCACAAACGCGTTAGAAACGCGCAGTCTTTCGTTAATGTTGGGTATTTATTGTCATCGTGGTGCGTGCGTCCATGTGCGCTCCGTGGCGTAGTGGTTAGCGCCGCGCGTTCGGAAGCGAGGGGCCCCTGGTTCGATTCCGGGCTACGGACACAACTTTCGGATTTTTTTTTCATAAAAGTAGACGTGTCTACCTACTACGACGACTACTACTACTACTACTACATACTACAGAGGAGGGACAGACCCACACCCTAAGGAGCTTCGCCCCTAAAGAAAAACTCTCATTGGCCGTATGGAAAGGGCGCGAGGGACGCGCGCTTTCACGGGGAGTGAACCCACGGCGGAGAACAAACGTGCGTTCTGCGCCGTGCTCCCTTAAGGGCTGCAGAAGTAGGCGTCTCTTTCCTCCTTTACAATCACCATATACCTAGAGCAAACGCGCCTTATTCCGACGCGCGAAAGGCCGTGGGGGTGAGAGGGACGGAAGGGAGGCGACTAGGGAGCCTACATGCAAGCGCTGTTTTAAAGCCGCACTTGCATCTAGGCTCCCTAGAGGCCACGTTTAGCTGCGGCACCAAGTGCCTATTTATATCAGGGGCTCCAGCAACAGTCACCCACGCCGCACGTATTTGGTGCGAACGCGGGCAAAACGCCGGCGGCGTCGACAAGTTCTGCGTGTGGCCGGTGCTGCTGCATGTCCAAGTTGATACAGCTGATAAAGCTACTATCATTACTCCGTATAGCTCTCTACAAATTTGCTATCGCAATTGATGCTTCTCCTTTCAGGTGAAGCTGCGAGAACTTATCTTTTTTTTTTATGAAGGACGATTAGTATGGCGGTCTGAAGGGCCAGAGGAAATGGCAAGCAAAGTGTTCGTAAGATGAGCCAATCCTTAGGGCAGGATTACCAGATACTACTTCCTATAACCTGCATAGTATCTCAGGCTAACAACGTAGGTTATTTTCCAATGTTTTTTTATCTTAGTATTTAGCAAAAGTAACTTATGGGGCACAATGTAGTTGTACACCTAACATAAACCTTTTATGTAAGTTATGCTTGAAAAAACATGTACCGTCTGTCGATAATACAAAATAAAATAAATAATACGTATGAACGTCAGCCAGTCGCTATCAGCCACCACCATCGAACATTACGTTTTGTAGCGTGAGCTACAATGGCCGAGGTTAAGCAGTTTCGCGTGGCTCCTGCAGAGCAGTGCTGCGCATGCGCGAAGAGCAGTGACGTCACACAGCGCACAGCTGGCGCGCCGGGCGTTTGCCCAGCGTTTGCGCTGGGACCGGTGTTTCCGCAGGGCGTTTGATCGTTTGCGCTGGGCGTTTGCCAGTGTGGTATAGCCATGGAGAAGGAGAGCGAAATTGCTGCTCAGCGGCGCAGAAGAGCGGAGAAGCTTAATTCATCGGATCCCGAAGTGATTGCCTGGCAATAAGCGGTTGATCGTAGGAAGAACGAACATAGGATTGCTAAACGTGCTGCGGAGACACGGGAGCAAAGGGAGGAACGTCTAGCAAAGCGGCGTCGCCAAGAGGCTGAGCGACACGCCCGACCATCTCAGCAGATTGAGTGGTGAATCCGTCAAAACTGATGAACTCAATTAGGCACTGTGCCTTTCTCGCGTGCCCCCGAGTTGTCGCCTTGAATGAGATCGGCCCCGGTGGAACGGCCAAGAGCGGCCCGGTTAATGTCGGGCCGGTTGAAGCCGCCATGCATATGAACTTTGTACCTTGAAAACTCAAGCTCGCGCTCCAATCCCGCGGATTTTTTAATGAAAATCGAGCTACCCGAGTTCGGCGGCAAGCAGTAGCAGCCAGCAAGTTAAAGCGAAACTTTCTATGTCTCACTGATTCATCCGTGAGCGCCGAAAACGCACGGCAGGAAAGACAACTTACACAATAGAATAACGGCTGCACATCTGCGCACACAGTAGAGCAAGGGCGCAAGACATACGTATCGCAGAACACTACAGTTTACATTCGCAGTTGTACCGATAAGAACAATGGGAACTACGACGCACGCTACCCAGACAAACTGTATATATCTGCATTGCATTACGCGCGTCATGCAATGCATTCCCGGCCGTCACCATGGGCAGGCAAGCGGGTGCAGCGCACGGCAGAAGAGGCGGCCGTACGCGAACGTAAGCGCGAGCGCGATCGTGCCCGTAAGACCGATCCCGTGTATCGGCAACGGCAGAGCCTCTGACCGTCTACCACAGCGATCCCAAGGCAATACTGTGCAAGTGTAGAGTCGTCCGTGAAAATGTATGTGCGTGTAATCAATAGCTACACGATCTAAAATAAAGGCTATGCAACTTAACGAAATGTGTCTTCACTCAACTTCAACGTTAAAAGAATACAATCCTAAACAAGCAATCAAATCACATGGGCAACGCTTCAGGCCGCTGAGCATTTCTTGGTTTCGTTGCGTGGTCGTTGGCTTTGCAGTTTGACTTTGATTCAGTTTGCATGGGAGAAAGCTTCGCGTTCAACCATCTTTCTTTAAGAAAGGCGCTTTGATTATTTGACACCCACACGCATTCTTTATGTATACAGTACACAGTTGAAGACCACTACGACGAAATTACCTGTACAACGAACGATTCCGTGTGTCCCAGCCGAATTCCCATCTTTCATGTATACTGCGAACGCATCTACAGCGAAGACCAGTATACAACGAATTGGCCTCTTCAGCGAAGGCGTACCAGAGGGGTAATTTGTTACTTTAGAACGTATGCATGTAGCGGTGCCACTACTGCCCTCCGCAACCGCCGCTGAGCTGTGGTCAGCGCTAGCTCAAAGGAGGCACTTGACGAGCGTGCCTGCCGATCACAGCGAGTGTTTTAGATCCAGAGATCCAGCAATCGCTCGACTCAACTCATACGCCTGCTTGTTACAACACAGCAGCCGGTGTGACGGCTGACGAATACGTCGAGGTTGACGACAACATGATTGTTTGGAACTGACTACCGACGACGTCATCGAAGCCAACAAAGATGGGGAAGCGGCGAACGTCGATGAAGGACAGCAGTGATGAGCCTGAAGGCCAACAAATTTTGTTTAACTATACAGTGGTGGAAATAGCGTCATTGAACGCGTTGCCGCTGCACCTTGCGTTGGGGCCTACTTCTTTCGTTTAGTATCTCTTAAATACAGCTTAAATAAATGTTTCATTTTGCTGGACGTGCTTATTAGCCTGCTCTATGGGGAGCCATAGGTGCGTGATCATTGCAACGAAGTGACCTGTATAACGAAGGATTTTGGAGGAACCGAGCACTTTGTTACAAAGACGTTTCACTGTACCATTCTGCGTCAAGAAGGCGCCGCGCTGATCGTTTGGAAGAGCCGAGAGTGGCGAGGTATCGATGCTTAATAAGCTAGACGGCTGGAGGAGCTAGCTAACAGAGTAAACTATAAGGAACCATAATAAGATTGCGATAGGATATGATTGTATGCGCTTGTCTGGTCTGAGAAGCGGAAATGAAACAGGAAATATAAATAATGTACCAGAAATGTACAGAGTGGGCCAAAAACACGCTCATGCTATGCGTACATCTTACTCAAGTGTAATAGGAGGAACCCCCCAATTTTTCATTACGGTATCAGAAATATATCGTTAATGTTATCGGCATTTTGGTTATGCAGATCGGCGAGCTCGACGAATAATCCTTTTTTTTTTTTGTCTTATAGTGCGAGATTAAGACGCGACTACTGCACTGTGCACATTTCACGTGTCCTGTGCGCAGCTCTCCACCCCACCGCTATATTCGCTCTCACAAGAAAATAATAAATTATTACTCTACGATACATTCGTTGGAACTTGCTTAAAATCCCCTATACAGTGCGCTTCATGCTTGAATACATATGTGTTGGTTGAGGCCAATCCAAAACACCCGAAGGCCCACCGTAATTAAGTGCCCGATGTCACGTGCTATGGAACGCGCCACAGCGCAGGTCCATACCTCAACCTATCAACGAGCGCACCATAAGCTTATCAGTATTTTCGAGCAAACGCGTGCGAGCTTGGGTTCAGAGAGGCCCCAATAGAGGGACAGAGCAAGCGAACGCGCCGCGACACTGCCTACCAGAAACGGTTCACTCTTCGGCGCTCCGCACTGCCTCCATCCTCCGCGTCCCCCATCGCATCACCTGTTTTCTCCCATCTGGTGGCGCGCGCTTTTTTTTTTTTTTTTTTTTTTTCGCGCGGGCCAGCAGTCGCGCGCGCGCGCGCTTTTTGAGATGGAAGGGCAGCGCCGATGCGCCCGCGCATAAACCAAAGAAGAAAAATATAAAGCAAAAAGCGGGAACATCCCTTCTCCGGCGTCGGTGGTGGCGGCGGCGGCGGCGGCGACGGCAACGTCACCTCCGCGAGCGGCGCTGCGCTGCGTGACGTCGCGTACGGTGCCCGTGACGTCACGAAAGCGCGCGCGCGCACACACGCACCGGCCCCGACGTCGTCGACGCGCGCGCCCGGCGGGCTTTAGTTGATGTCGAGAGCGTCGCTCGGCGCGCGCGCGCGAATCTCTCCTCGCCTGTGGAGTTTTTTCCTTCGAGTGGAGAAGAGCCCGCCCGCTCGCTCGCCCGCTCATCGCAGCCTGCAACAAGGATTACCGCGAGCCCCTCGTGCGACCACGCCTCGGCTGCAGCTGCTGCGGCGCACGGGACTACGAAGACGCTAGGGATGGTGATGATGATGATGATGACGACGCCGCCGGCGATTCGTGCGTTCGTTCTGCTCTTGCTGGTGTTCTTGTCCGGTGCGGTCGGAGTGGCGGTCGCTGCGAGACGTCGCGGCGGCGGCGGCAAGCCGCCCATCGTAGAAGAGGCCGCGCGGAGGAAGCTGAACAGACAGACACGTGAGTCTTGATCCGCCGGCACTCGCGCTTTCTCACTTGGAACTCCGTCGCGGTCGCTCTGTTCCCTATCGGTGTTTTCATGTGCGCGCGAACGGCGTTCTTCTTTAAAAGACGCGCGCACGAGCTTGCTCCTCTGTGCGTGCGGTTGTAGTTTCGTGTGGATCGAAGCGAAAAACCACCTCTTGTTTATGATTTTCTTTTCTGCGCATCTGCAAGCTTGAAATGGTGCTTCCCTTTGAAGCATACCACAATAGGTAGTATTGTCACCTGTCACACTGGGTTTCCGTTGCTCGAAGCAGACGAGACGATTAGCTTTTGGGATATACCTATGAAGAGAAATTATGCGTTCATTCTCGTTTTGCTCGCTCGTTCTAGGTCGCTAAAGCGACCGACGCCGGATGCGCCAGTCACACGACAACTTGCCAATGTTAGAGAGGTGGAGTGTTAGCAGGGGCTCGCTCGTATGGGCAACGTCGTGAACACTTCTTTTGCACGCGTAAAAATTATCTTTTGTTGACACGCCAAACGTCGCTCTCCTCCTTCATCTTCCATCAGACGGAGTAAGTGTTTCGATTTCTGAAAGTAAGCAGAAGTAAGCGGCGAATCATAGGAGAGCAACGTTACATTCGCGTAAAATAAATAAATAAATAATATTAAAAGAATCTACGCGCGGAAGTTTCGCGTTTACACCTCGATCTCTCGCGACACACATTCGTCGCACGAAGCGCGAACAACGATATTCGCCGAGCTCGTCCGTCAACTTTTCACTTTCTGGTAAGGAGGAATCAGCTGCTATCCATTCACTGTCTGACGCCTCTTAGGAGGCCAGGTGCAAGGTACGGAATAACTCGTACCTCCACGACTATATACAACCGCGTTTCTTTGACGGCTTTCAAAGGGAACCGCGCTCCTCTGGTTATTAAAGGAACAGTCAACACCAAATTCGTTTATAGTCTTACGGCATTATTTTGACAACACTATTCAATCACTTGGAGGAAGAGAGTCATTCTTTGTTCTAGAAAAATGGATGGCCAAACTTCATTTCTATGTTTCGTAATCTCGTGCCGCGGACCTCAGCGTCGGAGTGCGATAAATTATAATTCACTGCCATACCTGCCTCTACGAAGCAGTTTTAGGCCTCTCTTCGATTTTGCTACACTTTCTGCACTAGTTCCGTTGCGGTGCTGTGCGAGTGTAGAAGAGATATCGAAAATCAATAGAAAAGTGCAAGTTTTGTTGTCTGTTCGGCGCATTTCGTGCGTTTGGCGCATTTGTGTCGTGTCGTCTGCTCCTGTGACACGTCACAGCGTGCTTGGGCGCTTGTCGTAGCGTCTGCTTTCGTTGCCACATCGCTCGACGCGTACGTTTTGAACGGGCACTGCTTTCTCGCTGTTCGACAAGCGTTTTTTGCTGTGCTCAAAGTTTTGGTTCCTGTGCGGGCACTGCTTCTGCTGCAACCCGGCATCACCTCCCAGTGCAGTCCTGTCGTGAACCTTTTCGACAAGTTTGGACGTATCAAAAAGGGAGGGTAGTAATTTCGTTTCGTTATCGCAAGAATCGCTATCGCGATAGCACTACGTCGCGAGAACGGAATGGTGGGCTATAGGATACTACTTTTTCGACAGAAAACGCGTTCCAAGAGGAACACATTCAATTGAAGCGAGGTTAACGCGCAACATCACTTTACCTGCACAACCATTCGGGCATAGAACTTGTGCATCACATTCTCACGCCAGCTATAAGGAACTGATTGAACCAAAGCGAGAGATATTTACGTCCGTGTACCGCTATGCAACAAGCGCTATAGCGCACGCTATACCGAGAGCTTGCATTGGGCCTGTACTTCCAAACTATAGCGTGAACCGTGAACTGGGTGCAGAATTTTGCTTGCACCACAAGTCAAATCGAAGAGCGGAGGTTCAGGAGCCACGAGCTGCACTGTTATAAGGAGGACTAAAGGGCTGCACTTTTTGAACTATAGGGCAAACGTGCAGCCTAATTGAGGAGAGCATTAGTTTCGGTACCCGGTATCTGGTTGCATGGTGATGTCACAATATGCCAGCTAATTCGCTCCGTTCTTGCCATCAATTCGGCTGGCACAGGAGAGCGCAACCAGCAGAAGAAACGCGCGCCGCGCGCTCGTCAGTTTACAACGAGCAGCGTCATCATATACGTATAGCCTCGGGATACAGTCGATCTCAGCAGGTGCGTCATTACGAGACCATCGTTAGCATCAAATTAAAATACTATCTAATACATCTCCCCAGCTTTCACAATTGCTAATAAAGTATCGTGCTTTAACGTCCGAGGAAGATGTACAACAATTTTTTTTTACATTTCCGGAAATAAGTCGGGTGCCAAATACTTCCGCCCGTTTGAAAACATTAGCTTTAGTACGTTTGTAGTATCTTATAAACAGAATCGCAAAAGCAGTATGGAGTTGCAGAACCGTTTAAGGATGTTTTTTTATTCTCCGTTGCGTTTTGTCAAGCTTACAAAATGTGCACTCCGCGCGAGAATTGTCGAGAGTAGGAGCGAACGTAAACGTGTCAGCCGCGCGAACGTCAACTATTTTGTGTATAGCACCATTCCAGCCACTCGAAAAATTACGCCCGTTCTAAAACATCGTGAGAAACAATAAAATCAGTTAAGCCGCTGCGCGACGGCATACTGACACCGAGAGGAAACCCTCGGCCGTCTATAGCTTCCAATTGGTTTTAATAGAACACTTTTACACGTATTCAAATTTACGGAACGGATCCCGTCAGTATAGCGTTCGGAAACGTCCGCGACACTTCTTTTAAGTCTTATCGCTCTCATAAGCGCATTTGCTTTTGATGAACTACACTGGCGCGCGCAATTGTGCTCACAGCGCCCCGGAGGGGATAATATTACCCTTTAATGCCCCTTTAAAGAAGGCACCGGCTGATAAGCAGAACATAAAACTCGCCCGCGGTCGTTTATCTTGTTGCTCTGACACATATTTTTTTCTTACTTTCGCAACTCGCCGTCGGTGGCCTACCCGACCTCGATTGTGAACGCGCGTCGTCGTCGTCGCTCGCGCTGTTTTTGCGGGGCGGTCGCTGACTCTCCTCTCTCGCCGCCGTTTTGGCGAAGACACGCATCCAGCGCGCGCTCGCGCTCTCGCGTCCTCTGGCATTGGCGGGAGTTTTGGCGCCGCCGACGCCGCCGCGCACGTGTTTTTACTTTTTTTGTTTCTTCCTCGCGGTCGCACGCGCGCGGCCGCGCGCTTCGCGGGCTGGCGTCACTCTGGCGCTGAGAAAGACGCGAGCCCTTCGTCGCTGCTGCCGTATCGCGTTGCGTCGCCGGCGGACCGGCGTCCTCGCGTGCCTCGGGATCGCCGAACGTGCGCACCGCGCCGCTTGCTGCGTACATTACGACGATGATCGCTTTACAGGAAACGCCGTCGTCGGTCGGTCGGTCCCTGTCGCTGGCGCCGTTTCTGGCCGCCGCCGCTGCTATTGCGATGGCATTCATTCTACGGACGCGATCGAGTCGATTTTCGCGCGGTGGATGCGCCGTCGTGCCGTCTTGGTATTATGCGTTACAGTCGAACCCGGATATATCGAAAACCGGATATAACGACTTATCGTGTATAGCGAACAGCTGTAAGATCCCCTTGAAAAATTTTTTGTATCAAAGTGTTATTTTAGGTATCGAATTATTGATACCTAAAATGCGGCCGCCGCGGCCGGGATTCGATCCCGCGATCAGCAGCGCAACGCCTTAGCTGACTGAGCTACCGCGGCGGGTATACCCCATCCGCACAATCGGCGCTGCCGGTCCAGGGCGGCGCCATGTGATTTCCGCTGCTGGCACGACAGTTGCGTGCACACGTTGTAGCATTCCTGCCGAGTATAGGTGCGCTCACACCGCAACGTGTTCCGTACACTGCGTGGTCGGAACGGAACGCATAGAAAGCGTAAAGCCAACTGCATCTAATCCTTTCACTAGGATTCACCGGCGCACCATCGAGGTGTGACGGCCATAGTAGCGCCGCTGCCGGCGTATCCCTATCCTGCCACGGTTGTGACACACTGCCTAGCAGCAGTTGTCTCGCGTGCTGCTTAGTGTCACGCTGTCTCCGCGTATTGTTAGAACACCTTGTTAGAACACCGTGTGAAGGAAACGTGGTTATCGCTTTCAATTGATGCTCTGCCTTCGGGCGAAACTGGCTATTTTCTGTCTGTCGGCGCATGCTTTAGTACCTCCGAAGCTGCAGTACCTCTTTGTGCGTTGCGCCGCTCTGAAAAACTTTGACATTCCCAATGTAGACCATTGTCGTTCTCTGATCCTGCGCACGCGTAACCTAACTGCTGCTGTACAATACACGTGTAGCTCACCTCACCGCGCAAGGCGCCGACGTTAAATAACGGCGAAGTGCTTGTCGCAGAAGCATGTTCGTAAAGTACGACGTGACTATAAAGTGACAGACGGGTCTCCACGAAATCCATTAAATACGGCAGTTTTCCGCATTATATGACAAAAAAGTTGGCATTAATGGTCGCGAAAACGTTGGTATTCAATGGACAAGCCAGCATTTGGTGAATTTCGCTTTACGCGCGCATAACGCGGACATTACGCGTGCATTACGCATGCATAACAAAGCAACAGGTGCTTTACTACAATTTCTTAAGTCCACTGGCCTCAATGGCCTACCCTAGGCGTGATGGGCAGCGCCCCGCGTTCTCAATGCTATAGTTCCTCCATTCATCTCTCTCGTTCCTTCCTTTTCAACCGTTAACGCCCCCCTTCCCCCTATGCGTGGTGTAGCAAACCGCACGCGCGTTTGGTTGACTTCCGTACCTATATCCTATCTCTCGTCCTCCTCCAAGATATTTCGTAAGTTCTCTGTAGAAAGAGAGAGAGAGCTCTTCGTTGGCGGCAAACCTGGAATGCTATACTCCAGACGGCTATCATGAAACATAATTTCCGTTTGCCCCTTAATGTCTGTAGATGTCCGAACAAGGTCTGTAAGTTATGTGCGGTAACAATGACTGCGTATCACTCTCGCGTCGCGTCGTTTCGATGCGGAGGGATTAGCGTCGGTGCCGCTTGCTCCGATTCTCACGCAGCGGATTCGTGGGGCAACGACCGGGCTCGTTAGCGGCGCAGGGACCGAATTGTAATGGCTTGTCTGGAGCGCGCGTTTGCTTGGCGATGGCGAAATGCTTACGAGTGCCCTGTTGGACCGAAGCAGCCTCGCACTTTGCAGGCGTAACCGTCACCGCAAACCGGAGTTGTTATTTTCTTGCCCCCTTCGTTTTGGAAATGGGACTCTGGAGACGACCAGCTCTCGCCTGCGGTTGCGTAAGAACATTCGGGTAACCTCGCCTGATATTTTATACCCCTCAACATTTTAACGCTGTGGAGGTTCCGGCGACATATGTTGTTTTGTTTTGTTTTGTTCTATTATATGACTTTAAAGGAGGGACTGTACCGCGTTATAGTGAATGTCGCCTTGCATGGAATCGTCCGCCCGTTGTAAAGGAGGCAGGGACTTTTGTCTGGTAGTCGTGGTGGCAATAAAACAAGATAGAGACAGTTCAACGTACTACAACGGTTTCAAAAGCTCTGAAAACAGCAGGTTGCTCCTTCCTCCCTCTTCCCCAAACAACGTAAGAACACTGCCAAGATGTGCGAAACAACTTGGAAAGCAAGCAGATATGCGTCCTTCCGGAAACTGAAAAAAAAAAAAAAAAAAAAAAAGATTACGCGCTAAATTGACACTGTTTCGCAGTGGTCGCAAGTGGAAAGACGGTGCACGGCGATCGGGAACAGCGCAACGATGTGTGCCTTGCTCGTGGGATGTTCTCGAGCGAAAAACGTTGGCAAAAAAAGCACGGCTCTTCCAATTTTTCCTAGTTTTCATCGAGTCATATCCGCTCAAGCGCTGAGCACGCCTGTAAAAGGCTTATGGTGCGCGATCTACACAGTGAAGACCGATTCGAGGTTTCTTCCGTTGGCTTTCGGTCAAGAGCCTGGCGGCGGCACCAAAATATGCGCGCATTACATTGGTAAGGGCACATAGTAAACAAGCACGAAACGCTAATATTATATATATATATATATATATATATATATATATATATATATATATATAGTGCAAGGAAAGAACATTGAAATTTGAATTGAATGATTGATTTATTCGCTACAATGTCGCAAAGTAGAAAAAAAAGAAAGAAAAGGAGAAAAAGAGAAAACAAATATTTATTTGGCGTTTTGCATGCAAAAACCGCGATCTGATCATGAGGTATATGCCGTAGTCGGGGGCTCCGGACTAATTTTGACCACCTAGTGCTCTTTAACGTGCATCTCAATCGAAGTACGCGAGCAGTTTCTTTTTTTTTTTCTATCATTTCTTTCCTTTTCAAAATTCGACACTCGAAATGCGGGCGCCGGGGCCGGGAACGAACCCGCTACCTCGAGTTCAGCGACGGAACGTCATTAGCCTGTGGGCTATCGCGGGTGGAAAATGTCCGAAATAAATATGTGCAAGCCCCATCTGTTCCGGAATAACTTTGACCTTCTGGGTATCGTTACCACGCATGCAAAGCTCCTTGGCGCGGTACTCGAGTTGTTCTTTTTACACTCCTCACCATCAGAAATGAGGGAGCGCTCGACATACCTATATGTAGACTGAACGCCTTGCTGCTTTTTCGAAACAGTGTTCAGTTTTCCTGAGGATCGAATTCCAAGCGCGTTTTATTAGCAAGGATAAAGGGAAACAATAAATTATATTGTTTTTTTTTTCTCCGTCCACATATAGCCAGCCCTCTTCCGCTACTTAAATAAAAAGATAGCTGTAAGAGAATGTTGTGAGAGAATGCTGTATCAATCAATACATGAATAGCATTCAAGTATTATGTATTTACGGGTGTAAAAATAAACGTCGAAATAATGTAAAAGAGAGAGAGAGAGAGAAAATGATTTAATGAAAGGCAGGGAGGTTGACCAGGACTGAGCCCGGTTGGCTACCCTACACTGGGGTAAGGGAAAAGGGGAGAGAGAGATTAAGAGAAGAATAGAAAGTCCGCTGTGGATATCGCCGACATAGCAACAGATCTCTGCTCTATCACTGACGATCAATCAGTCCGGTTCATAGACGGTCACTCAGTCCTGTAGTTTTCAAAAATCGAAGCAGCGCTTTTGTGGCCTTTTGCATCTGTGATATTCGAGGCCATGGTCCCAAGATCTTGCTCAAGGTGAACGGTCTTCTATCCAGCCTATCGAGAACGTTGCAGAGGTCATTTCTTTCGTTTTGTAAAGATGGACAGTAGAACAGTAGGTGTTCTGTAGTCTCATCGACACCGCAGGCATTATACTCGGCGCTATCAGCAAAAAACACTAATAACTGCTAAGTTTAGCAGTGGCAACATTAGTTTCACTGTGAAAAAAAAAAAAAAAAACACGAATCCAGGGCAACACCTATTGCCATGTGCTTGGAGGACGCTGAATAGCTTACCCGTTTACCCGATCAGATGCACCATTGTCTTCGTTTGTGGGATAACGTTTGCCGGAAAAAGGCTCGTTACGTACACGAGCCTGTGCAATCGAGCCTGCAGGGTGTTACAAATGGTTATTGTGTTCTAAAAAAAAATAATATAATCGCTTACGCGCGTTTGCGACTGTTCGCCTAATTTGAATTCATTCACTCATTCATTCAATTATTCCTTCGCTTCGTGCTACAGTCGGCTGTATGAGATTTAATTTTCCCTTTGATGAACTTTCCTCCACCTTGCCGGCTTCCTCAGCATTCATTCATTCATTCATTCATTCATTCATTCATTCATTCATTCATTCATTCATTCATTCATTCATTCATTCATTCATTCATGCATTTCATTTCATTTCATGGTTCATGGCAATGCAACGATATCCTGTTATGGAGACCAAGCAGAGAAGCCGTTACTCAACGGCTGCAAACTGTAAATCTGCCGACGAAGACGAAGCGCGCAGTACATTCAGAGCGCGTTCAGGTCGCGTCGAAATCACGCTTAACAAAGAGGCATACTATAATAGAAAGGACGGCTATCGGTGCCTCATATGCATGACGTGAACGTCGCGACCGCTCACGCCACCCGGCCTTGGCCATAACGAATTCACACTATACACCGAGAGAAAGCTTTCTTTCTTTTTTTTTTTTTTTTTAAGTGCCCGCGGCTGGCTGGCTGCGGCAACTGCAGCAAGAGCCTGGGTTTTCGCGCGTAAACAAAAGCGCGCGCTCGCTCTTATCTTTCCCGCGCTTAGCGCCGCCGTCGCCGTCGCCCTTTTGCGACTCTTCGGTCTTCGCGCGGTGTGTGCGCGCGCGTTTGTGTGTACACCTCGCGCGACGGTTCGTGGCTGTATAACCGCGACTCAAGGACGGGTGACATCACCCTCGAAGGCTTTTACTATTTGCTCTCTTCGCAGCTGCCGCGCTGTTGTATGCCTAATGCTCGGGCGCCAAACGGGGCACAGCTTTTGAAGTCTACGCACGGTGCTGGAACTGATAGCATTCTCTCCTGGTGCCCCGTTCATTTACCACTGCTGCATAGCGTGCGCGCGGTGTTAGCTCTGGCTTTCTTTTGCGCCGGGTCATCCCTTTGTGGCCGGCGAGAGAGATAATAGCCTGTTCGTTTGAAGCCAAGTTTTCTTTGCCTATGTAAAACCGCGGGCAAAAGCATAGGGGCCACAGTCTCGCCGAAAGAAAGAACTGAGTTTTAAACTACGAACTGAAACTGACGAGCACTCTCGAAATTTCGCAATGCCAAGTTGAGACCGTAGTCCTCGATTTTGAGTTAGATGTACAGGAGTAGAAGAAAATCGACTTGATAGTGGAATCCCTGGTGCGTGTAATTGTACTTAGGGGAGTACTTCTCCGGTGTATGGCGTAGCTAGGTAGAACACACATTCAGCTCGTAGGTATATATGTTTATCCTTTCAATGTCTCAGCGCAAGCTGTCGCTTTGTAAAAAAAAAAAAAGAAAAAAAAAAACATTTCCGATGCTGAGGTTCGAATCCAGGTCCTCCAGCGAGTGAGTTAGTATATCAAAGCACCCTAAACTATGCACATAGTGACCAGAACAGCCATATCCACGTTTACAAGCCCAAAACAAACGCTTCACAGAACAATTAACAAAGAAAACATTTATCTGATTGGGCCACAGACGAATTTTGCCCGCATTCATGGTGTTAATTACAGTATCGTTTCCACTGAAAGTGCGGACAGCGTATGCGAGGGTGCTCCTTTTGTTCGTGAGACTGACTGTGCCCGACATTCTGAACGTCACAAATTATGCACCCTTGGTGATTGTTTTGTTGCGTTACCGTGTCCGCCATTGGTGCCACTATAGTTTACTAATTCAGGTTCTTTTACTTGGACCTGTCAATATAGGCCACATACGCTAGCCACGGCACCGGAGAACGACAATTCCTTACCAGTCCGTGCCTCGTGCACCATGGCACTTTGATACGCTTGGCGCGTGCGTCCACTCGCACAACAACATTTTGCTATATAGTCTGTAAATAAATATAGTCTATAAAGAATTGTTGCACGTCGAACAGCAAGCCAGTCTACATGAGCCTCATGGTTTTTTTTTTTTTTGTAAGGAACGACCAGCTTTATGAATTCATTTTGTGCCTTGGCCCTGAGGCTATGTGTGAATGTATTTTCGTATTAACTTTTTTTATTCATCTAGCTTTACGCCCGCAGAGTCGCTTAAACGTTCAACGTATGGTGGAAAGCGTATTCGTTATGCTTATACGGTGAAATTGTGTTATAACGAAGTTGATGGGGAGCCACAATTACTTCCTTATATCTGTTATTTCATATACTGCACTAGCTATGCGTCTCTTTGGGGATTTCAAGGGGAATTTCACTTACTTCGTTATATCCATTATTTCGTTCATCCTGCTTCGTTGTAATGAGGCTGGACTGTATATAAGAACTTGTCAGTTGCGTTTGCGTGCCACATGCGACCACGGCGAGAACCGTAATTGAGTTCCGAACGCAGTTCCAAAAGATAGGGGCTGTGCGGTATCGAAATCACAAAGAAAGCGCCGTGCGAAATACATATATGGGCCACCAATATCGTATACGAAGTGGGTTAAAGGTACAATGGGTGTGACAGTCGGTGGGTTGTCCTTCCAACTCCATTGGTGTAGGCGCGAGCGTTGAAAATGACCTCCCTGTCCCTTCCCCGTCCACATTTTATCGCTTTAACTGACCACTGCGCTAATGGCCTCCCGCTGGGCTGCTTCTTTTTCTTCTTGTTCTTTTTTTTTTTCTTCTTCCACGTGAACGATGCTCATTGCGAAAGGAAGCTCGTTTGTCTTTCTCTGGTTTATCGTATCTTCGTGCGCTCAGTGCGTTTTCCCCTTTATCGCTTTTTCTTTTCTTCCTTTTTTTTCATAGCCTACAACAATGACTATATACTATAGCACAGGTCACCTGAATAGATAAAACAGCACCATCAGTAACTTCATCTAGGGGTCTTTCAGTATACTTAAAGCGACGTCTGTTTCGCGAGTCCTCATTAGTTTAGCATATATATATATGTATATATGTATATTAAGCATCAGTGTCGAGGGCAAGTTGAGAATACAGTTGACCGCAGGGTCCACAGTAGGAGCTTGCGCTAAAACACTGGCGGATCCGGAGACAGACGTGAAATCGTGACACCACACTGACGTACCGGCGCCGATGTTTCGGCGCGAAATTCAAATAGAAAAGAATGAAGTGCAGATCCAACGCGCGCACTGAACTCTGTGCGAAGCAGAGCTCTCGGGAAATTATCGAAAGCTGAGCTTTGGAAAGAGATCCGTATGAGTGTAAGCTTACTTTGTGTACGATTGCTTATTAATGTCCTCTTAATGAGGTTGTCAGTGTATACTCCAGTCTTTCCGCAGTGTATGAGTAAAACCCGCGCGACCGTTATTAAAAACGGGACGTTGAGTCACGATGACAAGAAACACCTCGGAGACACGTGAATGTGCATATATCAAGGCGAGGTCTACATTGGTGTCACGTACTTTCAGCGAGACTGTGCCCGGACAGTTCGAAAGCCGCTTGCTTAATGATTCCGTGCGCGTCCCGACGCCTAGCTGCTTTGGCTCTATAGAGTCGCCATGAGGTTCTTTCTCGTACCACGCGCATGAAAGATACCACAACCACGGTCCGGTCGTTAAGTAACCCTTATAGCGCAGACGGAGTGACGCCGCAAACAGAGAGGGATGTCTTGCTTTGTTTATCCGTTTTTTTTTTGCCTCTTTTCTAACACTGCAAGTACTTTGGCCATTTGGATGTGAAAAATCATTGCAATCCTTGCATTTTATCGTTAATTCTTTTTTTCATTTTGTCGTTTTTTACTTGCGTGTGTTTAACAATACATGATCACGCATGACTGATCGTTTTCGACGAAGTATCGCGTTATGAATCCAGCAATGCTTTGTGATTGCACGCACGCAGGCAGAGACTAATGGGCTTGCTGTGTTTTAGAAGATGACAATTGTCCTCGGAAATTCGGAAAGGTAAAGCGTGACAAGCAACATCACGAGAACGTTTGAGACCACAAGCACGAACATTGGAAAGCTCAGATATCAATGTATAATCATCATTCCCAGGATAGTGGAACGATCTCAGCGCCGCAGATTCTTCTGGTATTTTTTTTTGTTTTTTTTTTGTTTTTGCAGAAAAATCTGTGGTAGATTCAATCGTGGTGTCTTAGGCGCCAGCCAGGCAGAATACAAACGATGGAGGGCGTACAACGGCGCTACTCGCAAAATTCTCGAAGTATTTATTAAAACTACGCAAATAAAAACCCCAGACAACGCGCACCGAAGACACGCAAGCGCAAAAAAAGAAAAGAAGAAAAAAGGGAATAAGAACACTGGCGAGAAAACCAGCGTTCAATAATAACTCTAATCTCAAGTCTTCTCAAAGGTGTATCTCGTTAGTGGACAGTGCCACTGACCAGCAGCCGACACAGTTATCTGAGTTCTTGAGTATATGGTATGCTTCCAGAATTTCTCGCGTAACCTTACTCTTGTGCCACAACAACATACTTGTAATGCTTAAACAGTATCATTCCTCATATGTTACTTTTGTGTTCTGCTCGGCGCCTAAGACATCGCGATGAATCTAAACCAACTGGTCCAAATTTCAGTTCTTCTGTGGTAGCGTCCATAGGTGTCGTCTACTGGATGACGTAAGGAGTCTCGAAATGGACGGTCGTCACGTGGATTCACTCCAATCCCACAATACATCGCAATCGATTACGACAAGCGTGCATGCATTATGATTCCGCGCTGAAAACTCTTCGCGATGGCTCGGCGCCTTAGCTCTCGACTTGTTCGCAGCTTATCGCGATAGCAACGGCACCCGTTGTTACAAAATGCATCTGCATGGCAACGACTTCGCGAATGCCCAAAGTCCAGGATCGAGGTTCGAGCGTATTACCGAGAAAAGCAGCCTTAACCGTTTGAAAGGCGTTTGCTAGGCTTTTCTTCACCACTGTTCCTGGCGACTGCGAAAGTTTCGACACTTTAGGAACGCTTTTCGAACAAGGTTTGTTGCCGAGCCTTCCATCCGTGAAGAGAACGATTGCGCCACCAAAAAAATGCCCGCGCTCCGTCTGACGTAAGAGGAACAAAGAAGCGAGCATCGGAGCTAGTCGTGTGTCACTTGAGGATTTTTCTCGGCACAACACCTGCTCACACTCTAAAGCACGAAATAAAGAAACGCGTAAACGATAATAGCAAAAGAACTATTCGGTAATAAAAGATTGGTTTCAGCGAACGTATTCTCTCTAGCGCGCTGTGCAAGCATTGTGCAATACTTTGCCGCGTATACTGCTCTCTGCACACGTTCGGTATAAGGATCGCACCGCGCTATTGGATGCTTGTTGTCGGGCCGTTTCGTTTTGTTTATTACGTCCGCACGTTCTCAAAGTTCTCCGAATCAGACGCACTGTGGGCTCGGGCTTTAGACTCGCGTGTGTCACAAGAGTTCGCTGTTATTGCATATTCGCGGCGTTCTCGGCAGCGTCGTGGTGAGCCCGGCTTCTTATCTCCACACGTCATGCGCGCTGCGCACTCTGCCGGCCAATTTGAGCGCTTTCACCGCTGACAGGGTTGGTGGCGGTATTGCGGTTCGAGTCATTTCATAACTCGATTGATTTTCCACGTCGGAGTGCAGTTGCGAGAGCGAATTAGATTGGCCCGTCGTCCTATACGTTCTTTTTCAGCAGTTCAAGATTTTAAGCGCTATACTACTTGCATCATACACCGTGTCAGCAATCGTGACTTTCGCAAAAATTGTATCGCAGGTATACAGTGGAGTCACGTAGGCTGAATTCTGTTCACGATCATGCGCCCATGGTTCATGCAAGTTTTTTAGACTCGGGGTTCAGCGTATCGTTAGGGCTATCGCTTTACGAATTTCAACGTACAAAAAAATAAAAAAAAGCTCCGCACGTCATACACGCTGCGCACTCTACCTGCCAATTTTAGCGGTTTTCACCGTTGACGAGGTAGTGGCGGTCTTGCGGTAAAACGATAAACCTGACGGTACGCGGAACCATGATTCGAAACAACTTGCATCAACCGTGGTCGCATGATGGTAATCATAATTCAGTGTACATGACTCTACTGTACCTTCGATACACTGTTTGCGAAAGTCACGATTGCTGACATAGTGTATGATGCAAGTAGTATAGTGCTTAAAAGTTTGAACCATTAAATAACTGATGAAAAAGAACGTACCACAACGGCCACTCTAACTCTTTTTCGCAGCTGCAGTCCGACGTGGAAAACAAATCGAAGTTATGAAACTAATATTCAACTAATTTATCTGGTCTAAATAGGTTCGTATCAGTTGGGTGCTATTGTATACGTAACTAAACGCAGAAAAAAAAACGCAAGAATTAATTTGAAAGAAATCAAGAAAGAAATCAAGGACACGCTGGCTTTTGATAACAGCGATGATACCTACCAAGGAGGCATAATCCGCAACTAATCGACTAATTAATTGTTACTCTAGACTTTCTCTTCATTATCAATATAAGTAGAGAAATCAGAAGAGCATATATGAACATTATATTCACGAGAATACACAGTACTGCGTTCACATATAGTTAATTTGACGATAAGAGACCTTGAGTAGTCAGACTCTCAAATGCATGGTGGAACCCCAGCACAAGTTTGTTAATGTCATTATCATTTGCGATGGTCGCTGAGAAATTATTCCATGCGGCTGTAATGTCAGCACAGAAACTGTAGCGGAAAGTTTCTGTCATAGTGGCATTCTGTCCTGACCTTTGTTCTAGCAAAGTGAGTATTGCGTGGTAGGTGCAGTTTCGTAAGTGATCACAGTGCTACGGTAAGCGTTCTGTGCGCGCTTTTAGTGTGCGCTACAGAATTAACGTTCAGCCATTGCGAAAACTCGCCGTGCCGTCGTATTTCAGGCGGCAAGCTTTTAGCGTGAGAAGCCGACTCAACTCTCGTGAAACGTGTCTATTACCCATGCACGTGGACATCAAAGTAGGACGAGGGACAAATATTAATCACTTTAATCGTTAATTAATTGATTTCTGTGCAAATATTCAACGTCTGGCGCGTTCGTAAAACGAAAATTTATCATTACCCCTGACTCCTTTGAGAAACCAGTGTTTTGCTACGAGTACACAAGGGACGCATCTTTATTTCGTTCTTCACTTCTAAAAAAAAAAGAGAGAGAGAGAGAAAGCAAGATTTCCAGCTTCGATCAATCAAGCCTTTGGAATTATAAGAAAGATAGACAGTCCTTGTGGACTTCTAACGTCATTGCTGCAAATAGTTAACTTTGCTAGTCTCTCTATCTACCTCTCTTCTTTTCCCTCTTTATTTTATCGTACATCTGCCTCTACATTTTCAACTAGGTTCATTCCTCCGTCTCAATAAGCAGCTTCGCAACGAAACACACGCTCAGCCGAACTTTTGATACTGTACTCCGTCTATGCGAATCTGTCTGCCTTCTCCGTCTGCCTGTGCCTCCTGAACAAGGTTCATGCCGGCTTCCCTCTACAGTATCTCAAGGTCATGCGATACAAATGAAATCTATCAAAAGCTACACCTAAATATTAAACAACGCGAGGGGTTGTCGAACTTCAGTGCGTGTTTCGTCTGCGCGAATCCTTCGTCTCCACTCCCCGTCTGTCGTTTGCATATATGCTTCCTCAACAACGTTCATGTATTCCGTCCCTTTGAACTTTCTGAAAATCATGGAGTGCACATAAATGCTATCAAAAACGGCGCTTATAAGACACAAAATGCGAACCCAGCCGAACTTTTGGGATGGTCCCGTCTGCGCGAATCCGTCTGCAGTCTCCGTCTGTCGTCTGTAATCTCCGTCTGTCGTCTGCAATATCAGTCTGTCGTCTGCAATCTCTGTCAGTCTGCAATATCCCTCTGTCGTCTGCTTGTACCTCATCAACTGCGTTCATATACCTGGTGCCCTCTACAGTGTTCCTCAAAGTCACGCAATTAAAAAAAAAAGCTATCAAAAGCTACACCCGAAAGGTATACAGAACGCGATAGTCAGCCGAGCTTTCTCACCACTCTACCGGGCCGCGCGAATCCGTGAATGAACGAAAGCGCGTGTTGTCAGGTAGCGACACGAACTGATGCCTATATACCTGCGTCGTCGTCGACGCCACTTCGGACGACGCGTTCCGCACGGTTTCCGCCTGTTTCACGGCATGAGGTGTTTAACAGTATACGGATTGCGCAACCCGGCCTTCGAGATAGAGGAGCAGCAATGCTCGTGCGTTATGTCACGCAAGTCGCATGCCTCGCCGTGTATAGGACGACGGCACCTTCTCGACAAGCGTAACCTGCCCCCCCCCCCCCCCCCCCCCCTCTGCGCGCGCGCGCACACACACACACACACACACACACACACACACACACACACACACACACACACACACACACACACACACACACACACACACACACACACACACACACACACACACACACACACACACACACACACACACACACACACACACACACACACACACACACACACACACACACACACCATCCCTGACTTTCGCGTCACGTCAAGCTTTGACTTTATTCCGCGATGCGGTATTTTCCATTTCCTCGTCTGTCACTTCTTCGACGAACCGCACATGCGTTCTTTGTTTCTTTTTGTGTTTGTCGCTTTTTTTTCTATTCTCCTTCGCACGCGAGGCGGCGCAGACACTCGGTCGCAAAACTGCCGATTCGGGGCTTCCTTCCCATACACGTCGAGCTGCTTGCTATACGTATACTGTACTACAGAATACCGCCGCCGCTTCCGCGACCATCCCGCCTGCCGGCCTGCCCGAGGGAAGCGTTGTCTCCGTTGTTTTTCCTGCTCACAAATCATCTCTCCGTGCGAGCAGCGTGTCAGGAACTCCTGTCGAGCGTCGTACGGCTTTTTTTATTTTGCTTGCTTTTCTTATCCTACAACATATTCTCTCAGTTGCATTTAGTCGCTGCTTTTCTATGAGCTGAAGAAATTGGGGGAGACGTGGGGGGGGGGGGGGGGGGGGGATATGCACCAAAATAGGGGAAATGAAGGAAAACAATGTGCTCTTACACACGCTAACACTGACATTCAATGAATTCCCTGATGAGACTGCATTGCAAGCGGCAGAAACTCAATAGAATATCCTTATAACATTACTAGGCTTTTTTTTTTTAACGTTGAGTTGTACTGTTATACTTTGGTTGCTGTGGATAGATTGACGTGGGGAGTATACGGTGGCTACTCAATTTATCAATGTCTTACTGCAGCAAAAAAAGAGAGTAATAATAAGAATAATTAAATACCTAGTAAATAACTTAGTTTGCAGTGACGTCAAGGAGATCAAAAGAAGGAAAAATAAATATCGAATGAGGGGACAGGAGAGAAGCTGCAAACGCCTGCGTACGCCAACATTGACACTCAATAAATTATCTGACGAGACGACACCGAAAGCTACAGAAACGCAACAGAAGGTCGATATGACGTAAACACGTCCTTGTTTTAAATATTTTCTTCGTATTTTTTTTTCTGGGAGTCGCGTCGCTATGATCACTGAGTTTGAGCTGTTGGCCCGAGGACACGTGACGTCGACGTCTCCTTGAGCAGTTTGCGTGTGTAGGTGCGGTAAGCGCTGTCGCGTACCGCGCTCGTTGTCATTAATCAACCGGCGCCGAAATTGAGCGCTGAAAAGGACGGATAAGAATGTAGCTCGGAAGGCGGACGGAGCAAAAATGTGCATACTTATGTATACATCTACGTAGATAAAGTGCGCAACGGGCCACTGTATAGAGCCCTCGACAGAGAAGACGATGGGAGCGGAGAAAATTTGAGACGTCAAGTGGCCGATCATCTTTTTCTTGGTCCTGTCGGCGGCTTTTATTGTTATTCCCTTATGGTTTTGGTTTCTCTTCTCGCAGTTGGGCGCGCTCGCCGGGCCGGCTTCTAAGAGAAGCGGCACTAGTCTTACGCAGACGCTAACGAGAAACGCTAAACGAGTTTACACGGGTAGAGTATACATAAAAAAAGCGTTCTTTTTTCTTCTTTAGAAGAAAAAGTCAGTTAATCAGCGGACAAACTGAAGGTGACATTTTTTTTCTTCTGCTGCTTCAGGCGCTGTAAAGTGTATTCGGAGAGGGCAAACAGGAAAGGGTTGAAGTTAGCGTATAAGTGCACGATTCGGGGATCGATCGATAGATAGATGGATAGATAGACAGATCACGCACGCTTTATCTATCTGTCTATCCATCTATTTGATATATCCATCTATCCATCTATCTAGCTTGTGTACCTATAATACATTAGCCTGTCTGCTCTTTTGCACTTCAACTGTCTGTCTGTCTGATCGATCGATGCTCGCGCGTCGCCACCTCGCTCGTCACTCACTCGCTCGCTCACTCACTCACTTCAACTCACTCACTTCACTCACTCACTCACTCACTCATACACTCACTCACTCACTCAACATAGCACTCACTCCACTCACTCACCTCACTCACTCACCTACGCATCACGCACTCACTCCCCTCACTCACTCGCTCACTCACTCACTCACTCACTCACTCACTTCACTCACTCACTGCTCACTCACTCACTCACTCACTCACTCACTCACTCACTCACTCAAAGCTAAAGCATTCGACCAGTAAGGGTATGTTTCTTGGTTTCTTGCCTTTTTCTTTCATTATCATTATTTTTTTTTCTACTGACACGCACCTTCGTTTCACTGTTCCTTCCACAGGCGACCCGTTACAGTTGCCTCGGTCAAAGTATTCTCGCACCAGCCTTGGGGAAATGGAAAACAATGAGCAGCAAGCTTGCTTTTTTTTTTTTTTTTTTTTTTTTTTCGTGCTGGCCTGAAATCACGCTCGCCGGCCCGGTATGCATGCATGCTCGCCGTACGTGCCAGCGGAGCCGCATAATCATCGACGAACCGCGCGTCGGCGCAATCAATCAGAGCCCGCGGGGCGTGGCGCGAAGCTACCACTGCCGAGCCAGCCATGCGCAAAATATGGCGCATTTGCGCTCATTGTTTCCACGACTGCTCGCGTCGTTGCCACCCCACCTCCCTCGCGCCTTTTGTAATGCGCGCATTAGGCGCCGCAACATCGAAAGCCACAGAGCCCGCACTACGTGCTCGGGCGCAGCGCTGTTTCGGTGCCTTTAGCCGCCGGTGTTTTTAAAAAAGAGTCCAAGCATGCGATTTCGGGCATGCGGTCGGCCAAACGTGCTCTATGTGTGTACTACGTATACGCTGCGTATAATGTGAGCTTGGTGCAGCCGCCTCGGTAATGCACTGGCGTCGTTCGCGTTAACACCACCAAGGTTACTGCACGCGCAAGCACATTATCATCATCATTATAATAATCATATTTGTGTCCACTGCTGCAGGACGAACGCCTCTGCCAGAGATCTCCAATTACGTCTGTCGTGCGCTAGCTGACCCCATCTGATGCGTGTGAATTTGGTAATTTCAGCGCACCGTCCCAGTTGTCTGGAGTCCTCGACTGCACTTCCCTTACATTGACACTTATCTGGTAACCCCAATAGACCACCGACTATCTGCCCGACGTATTATGATTGGCCGGCCCAACCCAATTTCTTCCTCCTTATCTCAACTAGAATATCTTCTACCCGCCTTTGCTGTCTAATCGACACCGCTGTCTTCCTGTCTCTTGATGTTAGGCTTATTATCTTTCGTTCCATTGATCACTTGTGCATTACTTAGATGATTCTCAAGCTTCTTTGTTAACTTCCAAGTTTCTAATCTATATGTTAACACACATCGGTAGGATGCATTGATTGCACACACTGTCACTGCATTCTACCGGACCAAATGTATAATCTCTAAATGCTGCAAGGGTTGGTGATGTAAAGTGCCGTAAACTGGTAAATGTCTCCTGGAGAGGCTTTGTTCCGTGACCACTGACCGAGCGGTTTATTTGCGAACTTTAGGGCGAGTCGACGGAAGGAGGGTCAGGCCAACTGCTGGAGCGAGCTTTCCCAACGCCACCTAGACAGCACAGGGCCTGTGCGATTGCGTGACGAAAGCTGTGACGTCAAAATCACCGCTGCTTACTCGGGAGCGTCCTCATTATATTCAATGACAGCCGGGTCAAGTAGCATGAGGTCATGGATCGGTGGGCACAAGCCTTGTGCTATCTATAGGTGGCGTCGGCATTGCACGCATATTCATCGCGGCACTCTTGTCGCCGCCGACAGGAGTCTTATCTGCGGCCGCAGATAAGGGGTTGGAGGGGATCGCTTTGTCGCAATACGTCGTCCCCAGGTGTGTGTATATCAGCTCGCTCCTCGAGTGCTCCATTTGACGTCTCCGTTGTTACGAAATCGTGATGATTAGAACGAAAGAAAGCATAGCGTAGTATAGCGCATCTGTGATATATGTTAATTTGATTAAATTCCAATGGAGGGCGGAATGCAACCACCCTCGCGCACTGTGCCTTGTGTGCCCGCTAAAGAAAGACCCAGTTGGTCGAAACTAATCCGAAGCCTTTCAAAACGGCGTCGATCACTCATAACTGGCTGCGCAGTTTGGGGACGTCAAACCCGGCAATTCAAGTTAGCTCAATTAAAAGCCGGGCAACGCTTTTAACAAAAAAAGCAAAGAAACTTTGCGGGTGTACAGAGAGAAAGAGGTGCGTGCCAAGATCGTGCTGTTGTGCACATGTACTCGAGCAGAAACAGCGCAAAGGAACATGAGGACGTGTAAGAGAGGGACGTACCGAAAACGGTGCAGCTTGCGGTGCTTGCTGCGGTGCAAACAGCAGCGGCATTGTCTGTCCCTTTCTTACGTCCTGTTCTCTTGCGCTGTTTTTACTCAAGTAATCAATCCAACCCGTTCAAATGCGTACGCTTCTGCGGTTGCATACGTCTACGCTTAACCGCAGTTGAGAGCTTACTTGGTGGAAGCGTTCCTGCTTGCTATACGGTCATCGTTGCTTGAATTATATGATGATAGTGGCAAGGGCGCACGAAAGCACACGCACGCAATGCATCCTCCGAATCCGAACTACCGAGTGGATACATATAAATTGGACCACTGTATCGACCATGTTAATTTTCGGCTAGGCGGTGAAGATGAGAGGATATGTTGACGTTCCCGCTATAGTCGCACGCTCCAGAGGCTTTTTACAGTGGGGTTTACATTAAAGATACGCCATTTTTTGCTCTGTCCTGCACCTTCTCAAGCCCTATAGGCAGAAGATTGTATGTTCAATGCGCTTTCTCCCAAAAGCACTTATTTTACCCCAGCTGAGCTATCACACTCCGCTCCACAGAGCCAGCAAATCACTCGTGACGAGTGATTTTCTTCGACTGTCACTTCCGTGGCAGAGTGATTAGCGGTGCTGAGCCTTTCTCTTCATTATTTCGCCCGCCCGTTCTCCTGTGCACCAGTATACGCTAATTTCAGAGCTGTCTCCATAACGCGCCTTAGCACTTACTCACTCTCGTGGCTACACCTATCGAATCGAATCAGCGACGCTGCCTGGTTTTTTGACAACGGTGAGCCCACATCTCCGCATGGTCACGCGCTGCATCGGCGAAAAACTGCCGCAGCCGCGAGGTATACGGATAACGTCGTCGCTTATTATCGAAACATTTAGTTTTTTGGGGCACGAATGGGGAACGAATGAGTTGGTCCACCGCCCCTCGTTGGATGGATGCATTTGTGTTGGGTGGTCGAAGTCATCGTCGTTGCCGACGCTACTGCTCTGGGCTGGCTTATGCTCGAACTCTTTTTTTGTTTCCTTCTGCTACCTTTGAGCCGTTTTCTGAGCATTTTATGTGCAACGGTGCGTTCTCTTGAATTTACCGCCTCGCACGACTGGTACATCGTGGTTATCAACTATGGTAGGGTATCTTATAATCTGGGAATACCGGGAACATTCAGGGAAATAAGTCAGTTCTGCAAAATTCAGGCGAAGAAGAGAAAGTTTTCACTCCGGTTGCTTTGAACCAGGGAAATGGGTACTTCGAATGGTTGTGGCGAATGTGATGTCATATCAGAAGTAACGGAAGCTTTCAAATGAACCCATGCAATCCATAAATACTGGTGTCTTTTGCTGGTCTTATGTGAGCGAGCCTGGTCGGGTGGCTGGAATATCACGAAACACGCGATTCAGTCAAATCTGATTGTGCATGCCACCTAATCTATCGCTCACCGGTATATTACAGTTGCGGGAAATTGAGGGCTCGTATAGTAACTTCGCAAGCTGTAAACTATTAATTCTCATTGCGCCCGAACTTCCATTGTCAAACTTCTAGAGAAGTTAAAAGAAAAAAGAAAAAGAAAAGAAAGTATTGAGTTGGACTTGTCGGTGCATCTTTGAGGAAAGAAAAACTGCGCGCACACTCAGGAAATGGGGAAAACGGATCAGTAAAGCTAAGAAAACCCTGAGAATATTGCTGGAAATTTGAAAACGCCAACGTAATCGACACTCTGTATAGGTTAAACTTGCTTTCCTTCAACGCCTTTTGCGACCGTGCGTTTTGCCGCTCCCGCGACAATCATAAATATACAACGAGACTGACAGCCCCATATCCAAACGATCCAGAGAACCAATCCAACTCCGCGGGACCGAAAGAACCGTGCGAGACCATCGCCAGCGGCTATCCGACTCTCGTGTCGCTTTTTTGGGGCGTAGTACAAAGAAACAAAATAAGAAGTATTGCCTTCGGCAGAGGCGTTGTCCGTGCTGTTTCTCACGCAGCTCATCAGTGGTGGTGGAACGTGCCGAAGGATGCGGCCTCTACCACCTCCAGCTATAATAGTCTTCTTCCACCTTACCCCTCCCACCGACATCCCCTTGGTTTCCCCCATTAGGGACGTAGCCTGAACGATAGTGGCTGCCTGTTGTAGCACAACGGAGTGGCCGCCCGTCCATTCCGTGTGATGGGTAGGGTGTTCAGAAACGAAATACGGACGCCAGCTACCGGAATTCCTTGCGTCGAAAATAATAATAATAATAATAATAATAATAATAATAATAATAATAATAATAATAATAATAATAATAATAATAATAATAATAAAAAACCTGTATCGTTGTTCCTTACCCCCTTCGTATTCATACCGTTGAGATATAAAATACATAGTGTTTGATGAGGTTGCTGCTTCGGCCTTGCTGCTGTAACATTATAGAGAGTTTTAGCTTGCCTGCGAGCCATTTTGTGGATTACCAGAGTACCGGAACCGTGGTCGGTATGGTATAGCAAAGTTGGTAGCTATACAGAGACGGGACACGCAAAAGACACAACAAACGCGCTTGTATGTTGTGCCCTTCCTGTTAATCTGTATGTTCGCGGTCATACGAAAATGACACATTTCAGCTTGCATATCGTGGAAATTTTCTGCACCCAATATAGGAGAGGGATTCCTACAGCCTCTGCAAAAATTGGAGGACGCCATTTCCAGGCACCTGGTTAGATCCGTCCTGTCGGGTATCCGTCGCTGCCATAGCAAAAAAAAAAAAAAAAAAGAAAAAAACAAAGGAGATGCTGAAAACCACGCGAATGCTAATGCCTCTACGCCTTCCGAGCTATAGTTTTCCGAGCTATAGTATAGTTTTCGCCTTCAGCTCTTCTTTCGGCCTGTGCGATTCCAGGTTTCAGGACCCTTCTGGTTTCAGATGGTCAGACGTGATTCGCGACAGCGGTGCATACAAAAACGCGAACAGTGCCGGCGCAGAGCCAACGCTGTGATGGGAGGGCTGGTACAAGTATACCGCACGGGCTTTTCAATCGATGGCTGAGTGAGGCGTAGGCCGTATCTTGGCCTAATCACTTAGTGACCTGACATGTACGTGCGGCTTCCTTTTGCGGCGCAGCTTGAGTTTACAATCGCTGTTTTCAGTGTATTGTTAAGAGACCTCCACGGCGCTGCGACCTAAATCTGACTTGCTTGGTCTGACAGCGCGTGTAATCGAAAAAAATCTGTCGGTAGCCGGTAAACATGTTAGAAAGCTTTTCCGTACATTCATTACCGCTTAATGATTACCGGGAAGCGGGAGTCAAACTACACTGAGTTTGAGAATATGTTTGTATCGCGTGAGTGTTCTCGATCAATAAAAATCGCAAAATTACTGCCCGCTAATGATCGTGTCGCTACCGACGCTTTACACCAGATTCCCTATAATACAAAATAGGTCACTGTGGAATTAACATTCTGTGCTCTCTGATTAAAGTGTGCGCCGGTTTCAGGTCAACTAATTGCTGCCGTACACTTCCCCGGTGGCATACGACAAACGGACAAGCTTAGGTCTCCATTGCGTAGTAGGGCAAGAAATTTAGAAACACCGCGGGTGCTTCTGGACATATTGAAACATTGCCCAAAAGGTTATGGCGACTTCACACTTCCTCTAGGCATATTCTTTGTGAAGTTAAACATCGCATTATCGCACTCGTGGACTGTGGTGCTGGGCTCCGCGTTGGCATTGAAGAATCAAAAGCCGTGCAGCTCCACACCACGAACTGCTTGTAACGGGAGGTGCAGAGCGCCGTGCCCGAAACAAACAGACCCTTAGTGTCGTGCTTTACACCGTTGATAAGGTTGACAAACACAAAAGACTCGACAATGAAGCGATGTGCATTTGTATGTGCATGGGCGTACAGACACAAACACACATACGCATACACACACACACACATACACACACACACACACACACACACACAACACACACACACACACACACACACACACACACACACACACACACACACACACACACACACACACACACACACACACACACACACTTGCTACGCAACATGACATAAGTCAAGCTTGTGAAATTCGTGTGGTTCTTTCGTGTGTGTTTTTTTTAGCATTTAATGACGCAGCAGTTTTTTTACAACTTATTGGTTTGTTCTTTGCTTGAAAATAACATATGACAAGTACTAATGAAGTAGTATAATAGCAGTATTGTTATGCACATGGGGCCCGTACGAGAGTGCTCGGAAGATTTCGAGCTCTCGGTGGTTCTGCTAAATACGTCGATTTTATACACAACACCGACGCCTGACACGGCGCGATACGCTTTAAGCCGCGCAGGAAACGAGACGAAAAAAAAAAAAAAGAAAGTTTTGATGGAAATGAACGCATACGTACTTCGCGACCAGGATGTGCAGAATTAAAGAGACTGCTCGTTCGTTATGGGCGGATTTTTCGGCCCCGCCACGGCCGAGCTACGAGTCGTGAATAAATAAATGTTGCGTCGCTCGCACACGGACACGTGTCCGCAAAGTTGTCTATTTAAATGCGTGCAGTGTAGGGAAAACCCGTAGTAATACAGGCCTATATAGGAAAGAACGCGTATGATAACATGTATATCGAGGGAACAGCTGTGTTCCTGCGCGGGCCAGCGCAGATACCGCTGCGACGTCGTCTGCTTCGACAACTGCAGGCAGACGACGCTGCATCACGCTTCCAGCGACTACGAACGGGTTCACATTAAAGCGACTCGATTAGTGTTTTGACGAACGCACCAATAATGCCTTGTTTTCTGAAATATAACCAACACACGGCTAGTAACGCTGTACGTACATACGTCACTCTCTCTCTCTCTCTCTCTCGCACACACCCACACGCGCAGCCATCGCCGCCAGACGAATTCTGAGTAAATAGGCTTAAGGCAACGTCAACGAATATTAACAGCAAGCGTCAAGCCGCGTGCTATATCGAGCGCTTTGCCGTCTTTTCTTACCACGAGGCCGCCGCCATCCTTCAAGGAGCCAGCAACCATTCTCTTGGCTCGCTTTTATTCACTTATTTATTTTCGATTTCTGGATATGCGTTGAAAGGTTCTCGATCGCTTCTTTTGTTTTTAGGTGCCCGTTTCTGCATCGGGATTATTCAAGCAGCAGACGACGACGTCCTCTGTAAACAGTGGCACGGCGCGAATCATCGAATCCGCAGGCAGCGAGATAATGTGTGCGCGCGCACGCCATGTGACGTCTTATTTATTATTCATTTTTTTTGCGAAAAACGAATTCTCGCCATCTTTCGCAATCAATCCTGCGTTGTTTATTTTTCTTTCTGTTCTCCTGTTTCCTTTCTTTTATGGTTTAACTCAAACGTCCGTGAGTTATAGTTGCGGCCCTGAGTTTCGGGATTGGGTTCTAGTTTATAGCTTGATTTATAACGCTTGCTTTTAGGGATCTGCGCAGAAGGATGATCAAAATCGGACATTAAAAATGCGGCTTTCTAGAAGAGCACGGTGGTAGTAGACGAGAGAACTCGTGAGGGTCGGGACAAATGACGTTCAATAAGTGACGCGAGGTATGTGTCAGACATTTAACGTATATATACGGTATAGTGGCTGGCTTCGGTGAGGTCTTTTATTTGCGTGCAGTCACGGGAAAATTGAATTTGTTCCTGGTTTCCGCTGCCTCTGCGTAAAATAAATTATTCCTCGTTGCGTCGAGCCAGTTAAATATGCCATTCTTCGTTGATTTAATTTGCCTTACCACGTGATGCGCGAATTTTAACTTTCTTAAGTAAAAAAAAAAAAAAAAAGACGTTTTCGGGATTATTACTGTGGATCATAATCATCATCATTACAGCCGCGTCCCAGCGAATTGGCACTATCCGACGATCGTCGACTGCCCGTTCGTGCCCCTATGCTTGATCGAAAACGTAATCCGAAAGTCGGCTAATGAGGCAACAAAGCCATTGTGTTTGTTTGCTTGTTTGTTTGTTTGGGGTTTGCTTGTTTGTTTGCTTGTTTGTTTGTTGATAACCTGTGTGAATGCCGTCCAGTTTGTGGTGCCATGTGCAGACGTACTTGTCGCGTCTTGTGCATTGTCTTGCACGCACTGAATAAACTTAAACGAGCCAGAGACACGACCTATATGAAGTTCTAAAGCAACAATTCATGACGCTAAAAACGAACAAAGTACGGGACGTCATACTCACGTATATAGTGAGCCGTGTCTTCAATTTAACAGGTTTCTTTTCTGCAACATCAGCTTGATTTGGGCGAGTTGGTTCATACTGAATAGCGTAGGTACAGCGCAACAATTTTTGGAAGGAAACAAACAGACAGGAAAGAACGCTACCGGAAGGGAAACTTAGGTTTTGAAAAAAAGAAGAAAGGAATATTCCCTGTTTTAAACTGATTTAGTTTTTCGCTTTAGTGGTCCACTTAAGACATACTATGACCTTCATGGAAAGACAGCTATGGGCTGCACTTCATTATAGTGTTGTTGTGTAGTGCCGGCTATGAATTATTTTATAGACATGGTAGAAAAGGATCTATGAGACGTACTTCGCAATGATGTTCGGGCAGGACTGTCGGTTCGACATGATTACGCGATCAAGTACGTCATAGATCCTTTCCGTTGTTCATATATGCCCGCCGTTGAACGTACGTAATCACCTACGAGGTATTCTAATCGTTGGCTAAGCAATGTTTTTTTTTTTTTTTTTTGTGAGGACACACCAATCAGTTTTAAGGCACATAATCACGACAAAACAGACAGCAGCTGCTGAAAAAAAAAAAAAAAAAAAGCGAGGAAAGAAATGAATATTTTCAGTTCGTTCGCAAGCTCGGCGCTCATGCGTTGCACCAGCGAGAATATATAGAACGAGGCCTGCCGCTCGAGCTTTCAGCTTTTCACAACGTCCTGTTTGCGTTTCATTCAAATTCAAATCCGCTACCCCTGCGCAAGAACGGACTAAGCTCGGGCGCGGGCAACGGCTGCGGAGTCCGGCAAAATAAACACACACACACACACACAAAAAAAAAAACAATGACAGAAATATCAAATAAAGTCTTGGTTCACGGATCTGGTTCTTTTCAAAACTCGGAATCCGCTCTTGCACCAAAGCTCGCGCGCATATAACCTCGTAACCAGGCACGTACGCGCTGCTTTAAGAGGCTGTGAAAACGTAATATCGCGAATAAATTACAGACTATATATATATATATATATATATATATATATATATATATAGCTTTCAATGCCGAAGAAGCGCCGTGGATGTATTCGAGTGGCGTGCACGCCCTGCTCGACTGCTTATATAGCTTTGAAATCGCTACCATACCTGTTTTCAAAAGCGCGTGCATGGCCGATATGTGGTTCGCCTATACACGACGTTATTCGCATTTGCCATCCAACACACTTCTAATCTTTTTTTTTTAACTATCTTTGTTTATCTCGTTTTTTTTTAGAACGTCGTCTTTCGTCTGTTCCATTTACCACGCGCCTTCCGAACTTTCACCCGCGTTTTAACGCTTTTCTTTCCTCACATAATTGGATTCCGCTTGACGCTTGCGAGTTTCCCCACGCCCCCATGCATGCTCACCTAATTTGATTCCCGTTTATAGACGTTATTTCTTTCCTCTTTCTTTTTTGCGCACATAAAGACAAACACGTAGCGAGGTGAAAAAGAAAAACACGTCAAGAATATTATTTTCCGTGTTTGTATTTTCTTATAGGCCCTGTATATATGGCTCGTGTAGGAAAATTAGAAAGATGCGAAGTCAAGCGCGTCGGAAAAACTAAATCACCGAGATCCAGCCGCGGGAATACCGAAAATTGTCAGTGTTTTGGTTCGGCTTTACTTTACTGATGGCGGGAGCGCGAGTGGCACGTTTTTGTCTTGTTGTTTGTCTTCTTCTTGTTCTTGTTGTTCTAAACATAGGAAAGGCATCGACCACGACGAAATGTGCACAAAAGCAGAACAGCCAGCTTTTTTTTTCTTGGTTAAACAACGTGTCATGATGAAAGGGGAATAAGAGAACGAACGATGATTGGAAAAGAACGCAGGAGAGCCATATATATATATATATATATATATATATATATATATATATATATATATATATATCCAGTCTCATGTCTCTGATAGTCTCATGAACAGGTATAGCATTAGACATTAGCTTTTCCACATTTGTGCACATGGATTGTGCATAATAGCCGAGGAATTAGTGCCAAACACAATGACGTTACAACACAACAACTGAAGGAACACAAATACGCTACAATGCAACTACTCTTACCAAGCAAAAGATTCTTAACGCCAACAACCACAGCAACAATAAAGTCGCAGTTTCTCCCGCAAGGCGGAACATTCATGTCGATAGCAAAGTATCAAACTGTTACATTAAGTAAGGCTCGTAGATTTGTCGGCCGCATAAATTGTAGTAAACGTTCGCTTACTAACTTAATTAGCAATGATGGTGTCACGCGCGCGTAGACGAACTCGAATGGATCTCAATCGACGGCCGCGAACGTACCTGTCACAACGCTGACGTCATAAGGAGCACTGGCAGCGGGGAGCGAACGCTTCACCGCATCTCCGAAACTCGGATTACGCGATCTCCAAGTACTAGCGGCGCGGGAGGACAGCGCTCATTGGAGAGCCTACAGCGCTCATCAAGCTGCTAGACATAGCAGCTTGCCCTTAACCCTGGAACCCGCTGCACATGATTCCCGCTCCTGACATGATCCCCGCACATGACCAAAAAGCAGTGGCACTGCAGCCAAGTAAAGAAATATCAAAACGACACGACAAAAAAGTTCGGCAGCTGTTTGCCAGGGCCACGAGATATGACTTTGTTTAACATGCATAAGTTCTCTAGCTACCTACGTAGATTATCTTCCAATGTTTTTTTAAGAATCTGAATATTTCGCCAAAAAGATTATGCGGCGCAATGCAGTTGTAAGACTAGCATAAAGCTTTTATCTAATTTACGCTTGAAAAAAAAACGCATGTACCGTCTATCGCAAACACAACTTAAAATAAAAACGTTCTGCAGGTGTTACCCTATTGTAACACAAGATGACGAAAACCTGCTGCACATTTGGTAATACATGAAGTTGTACAATCGGGGTTAGACTTTTTATTGCGATAGCAATTATATGGACACTCAAATGCAGATTTCTGCCGTCGGCGTCGCCGTCGCCGTCGCCGTGAGGTTCCGTATGACGTCAATGGAGATGAAATTGTCGCCGCGCGCCGCCGAACGCTGTATGTGCGAGTGAAAGGGCGCGAGGGACGCGCGCTTTCACGGGGAGTGAACCCACGGCGGAGAACAAACGCGCGTTCTGCGCCGTGCTCCCTTAAGGGCTGCAGAAGTAGGCGTCTCTTTCCTCCTTTACAATCACCATATATGTAGAGCAAACGCGCCTTCTTCTGACGCACGAAAGGCCGTGGGGGGGGGGGGGGGGGGGGCGGAGGGGACGTTTAGCTGCGGCACCAAGTACCTATTTATATCAGAGGCTCCGGCAACAGTCACCAACGCCGCACGCATTTTGTGCGAACGTGGGCAAAACGCCGACGGCGTCGACAACAGTTCTGCGTGTTGCCGGTGCTGCTGCATGTCCAAGTTTATACAGCTGATAAAGCTACTATCATTACTCCGTATAGCTCTCTACAAATTTGCTATCGCAATTGATGCTTCGCCTTTCAGGTGAAACTGCGACAACTTTTTTGTAAGACATATTGGCAATGCAATAAGTTATACATTCGGGGCTAGACTTCCTGCAAGACATAAGGAGCCGCACTGGGAAGTACACGTGTGGTCATGGGCGTCCGGATTGGGGGGGCAAGAGGGGGTGGCTACACCCCCCTGGAGATTTAGACAATAATTTCTTTCGCTCGAACTAAAAAGTTGGTTAGCACACTCAGGTTCCTCATATCCGTAGAAGCGCCATTCAGGATTGCGAGAAAACTTTGCACTCTGCACACTATGACGTAATCTTGCTAGTGATGGCACGGTAGTGAAAGAATGACTGGCTGAAGATAGCGAACAATTCTGAGAGGAACGCTTCAGGTTTTCTATCTTGAACTTCGAGATCTACGCAGTATTATCGCGAGAACTCCCGCTTTCTCATAAATTGCCGGCTACGTTTCGGAAAAAGTCTAGACCGCCACACTTAGTAAGAAAAGTGTGACACCTTCCCGTGGCGTCACATTTGCTTGTCGACACTCCTTATCGAAATGACGAAATTTCGACCACCCCGCCACCCAAACGAAGCCTAAAATCCGCGCCTCAAAAAGCTTATACGCTTGTAGTGCACTGAAAGCCGAGGCCAGTAGTGTCATTATGCGATCCATTTCAACGAATTAAGATAGCACCACAGGATTATTTTGCTGCCAGATAAATGCAACCGCACCTAAATTTTGTGTATGATCACCTATCAAAATAGGACGGTCAATTAAATGAAGCTGTTTTGATTAATGGAATAGTGTAATTCGTAGGAGTCTATGCTTTGCTTATTTTCTGGTTATGAAAGCGATTGTCAAGCGCTTCAGGACGAATTCCTACAGTGTAAACACCCAGAGAGCCACACTGCCATGAAAACGGCTGCAGTGCGTCTGCGGTATGATTTGCCGGAGAAAAGGGAAGGAGGCAAAGTTTTTTCTCATATATATAAAAGTCTTCGAGAGAAACACCAAAAATGGAGGCCCGCGCGCTTTTTCCGTACCGTAATGAAAACAGGTATAAAGGAACGCCGCAACTAGGCTTCGGAGAGAACGAGTAAAAGCATATGAAATTCATGGACTTCCATTCTGTGCATGACCACATCACTGAGCTGCAACGTATTTTTCGCTGGCCAGCCAGACAAACGCTCTAGAGGAGTTCTCTGACATCATGAATGCAGCAAGGGAGGCAGCCAATCACTTAAATGTGGTGATATCTGTACCAAGACAAGTCTCTCGTCAGGCCCACCGAGACAACTACGGGATTCAGTCGCCGGAGGAATACTACCGTGTGGCAATATATGTGCCGTACTTGGACTCTCTCACTGCTTCTTTAGCTCGCCGCTTTTCTGAAAGCAGTGAGAGGAGCTTCAAACTTCCTCCAGCTGCATCCATCAAAAATGAAGCACTTGAGCCGTGTTAAGTTCGCTGCCCACGCCGAAGAACTCCAATGCTATTACTGGCATCGACAACTTCAAGGAAGAGGCCATCTCTCGGTACGAGATGTGGTGCAACAAAACTGGGGACCCATCAGAAATAACTTACTGCGAGCTCCTACATCAGGCCAAGACAGTCTTCCCCGGTGTTGCAAAAGCCACTGAGGTGGCGCTGGCTTTGCCAGTTACGACCTGTACGGTCGAACCTGGCTACGCTCAACGATGACAGACGACAGGCTGGACGGCCTTTGTATGATGAGTGGCCACCAAGAGCGTGTAATGAAGCACAGAAATGACTTTATCACCCGTGTCCATCAGGCAATTCGCCCAGAAAAATCCGAGGCGTCTGCAGTTGCTGTTCAAGGAAGACTGACTGGGTGACTGTAGTTGCGTGTTTGGGAACATATTGTGCTGTGTGCTTGTAATCAATTCGGATGAGTCGAGAACCCGCATTCAGAAAGACTGAGCACTCTTCTCCTCGAAGTGATAGTATCTTTTTGCATTCTGTAATTAATTTTAATTGTTTGTTCGTTAGTAAACTCTAATGTATGTCTCCAAGCCACGCTTGAATTTGCTGTTTGTAATTTTTCTGTCATGTGTGTATTTTACTTATTTATGTATAAATAAATAAATAAATGCATTAATTCATTAATTTACTCCGCAAATAGCGCCTTTTTGCTGCGAACATACCACTCCCCCCCCCCCCCCCCCCCCCCCCCCCCCAATGCTTCGCGTATCCTGTTTGTCTCGATCTTTCTCATTTGTGCTCTCTCACTGGTGCCATTTCTATACTTCGGTGATGGCGGGACGATATCGGCGGGACGCAAAAAAAAAATGCCTGTGTATACTGCATTTCGGTTCGTGCTTACAAGGACCAGTTGGCGAAATTAATTCCGAAGTGACGCTGGACGAGATTTTATATTGCGGACGTATATTTTTTGCTTTGGTGCGTGTACGGTGATGGTATGTTGTTCTTGTTGAAGGCTGGGTTAGCTTGTACACTGGGTCGGAAATTGTTCAGCCTGCAGCTGTCTCTATCGGCGTCACGAAGACGTGTCACCCTCAGTATATTAAACCTTGCTTTTACGCACACACACACATAAAAAAAGAAAGAAAAAAAAGGAAACCATGTGTTACCATTCAGTGGCTGGGTTATATACCGCCAGCAAACCACTTGACGATTTTGCATGTCGTGGTTAAAGTTCAAGTGCTATCAAATACCTTACTCATTACCTTTCCCAGAGAGCGTGGCAAGTTGACGCTGGCGAAACGAGAGTGGGCCGAAAACAATCCGAGCAGGTGCTTGGGCACACGCGTACTTCCAAGGCGACCGACACAATTACGAATTTTCACGGCATCAAAAGACGACTTACTAGTCTGAAACTGAATTACGTTTGAGCTAGTGTACGAACTAACGTGGCTCAGTGGACACAAAAATCACAAGACACTCGGCGGCTCTCTGTGCCTTGTCGTCGCAGAGGACGCTATATATCAAATTTGCAAGTAGCTCTCCCATGCCGCGATGTCATGCAAATCAGCGAACATAATTGGCTGGCGCATCTATACAGAGTGGATAGCGGTGCACTTGCTTTGTAATTCTTAGGCTATGATGTACTATAGGGGGTTTGCGCTGTATTATAGGAACGAGTAACTAGAAAGGATAGCGAGCAGTCAATGCTCTGAAATTAAAGCGCGGTAGTAATTTGCTGCGCTACAAAATTAGTGACGTGTAGAAGTACGTAATTCACTGCGTCATGGTTTTCTCACAAAGGTGATTGAAATCGTCGAACGTTTCGTTTCTTCTTTGCAGCAACGTCGTTAGTGTCAGGTTTGACGAGAAGCAGTGATTCGATCCTTGAAGCGCCAGCAATTTACCCGGCAGTTCATAACCATGCAAACGGCGTAGCGAATGAAACCTTGATTGTGCGCCGTGCATTCTTCTCTCGGAAGCAGTGCACGGTTTTATATGGTAAAACTGAAATGCAGCGCGTTGCGTTCGCGTTACCTCTGGCCCTGCATTATCGCTTGCACTCGCGACCCCGCGTGTTTGTCTTTTTTTTTTTGTAGGAACGAAAATATTGGAAGGTTGTAATTTACGGGGCTGGCGAGCGCGTAACAAATAACCCTTCACAGAGATCTCGCGAAACTAGCATGCACGCACGCACACACACAGACGCGCGCGCGCGGTTCTGAAGATTGCTATAGTACGTGGGAAAGGGCTGCACCTGTCGTGATCGCAATCATTTGCGGCTGTATTCTTGATTGCGTTGCCGCGTACCTGTGCCTGTGGAGATGAAAGCCAGCGAGAATAAAACTGAAGTATACGCAATAATGAGTATAATAATAGGTATAAGAAATAATTAACCATCTCTGTTTCGGTACTGTCTTCTATTCGGGGCCAGTGATCATTAAATTGATGTTAGACTTGGAAACGAGTAGTATTCTTAACGTTGCTGGGTTAACAACGCAGCCTACACCATTCTCAAGAACTGTTAACAACTATCGGGAGCGTTGTTGATAATGAGCACCGTGTTCAGCAGGAGCATTCGTTTCCCGTATACTTTATAATAACGCTGCCGTCATTTATATTCTCGTTGTGTTTATACCTTTGTGAAATGGTTCTTTCGTTGTTGTTGTTGTTTTTTTAACCAGATTTTCATACAAGTTCGGCATAGATGCAATCTGCAAGCGTGCGAACAAATAATATCCAAAAAAGCAATAACTGAAGTTTGTTGTATTCTTACAGGCTGGTTTCGTATGAACCTGTAAGGCTAACTAATCGTTATTCCAAACTTACCCGTATCAGATAATATGTTTTAACTAAAGAAAGTGTGAAAAAAATATGAACACCGCGCAGATGAGTAAATGAGGTTTCATCGCAGTCGCGTATTTCTTCTGCGGTACCGACCACATGGGCACTCGACAAGTTTGATCATTTCATCTTATTCTAGCTGAAATTTTCTCCTACTCTAATTTTGTATTATTATTATTACGCACCAGGTAGCATATGCGACGTGTTGGCAATGTTTCCGGTACCTGGTCACGTCGTCAGGATCATACAATACCCACAGGCTTGCTTTTCTGCTGAGCTATCGTGCTTAGTGGCGAAGATGAAGCCGCGATGACAGTCAGGTCCTGGCAGGGCATCGTACGCTACACAAGGCCAACCTGCGTGCCTTTTCACCATCATCACTATGAGCGTCATCATCATGGTCATCACCACCATCATCATCACGAACCACGAAGATTTATGCAAACTACATGACGAAGGCGTCAGCCGAATTCGGTATGCCTGCGAATTCGCTAACTTAACCACCCCGCGTAAATGTTCGTTGCCCTCGACGAAATACCGACGAAACCTCGGTGCTTTGACGTTTCTATTCGAATTACGTAAGTTCGAGGTAGAAAAGATGAAGAGACAGGACAAAACGCTTTGGGGACAGGTTTCTGACTGACGTTTTTGTTAACCGAGTAGCGTCGTCGGGCGCCGCTCCTTCGCCCGAGCCGTATTTCGAGAAACACGTCGACGACGTTGCGTTACTCACGTACCAAGGGATGAGGGGGGGGGGGGGGATTTCTGTTCTCTGCACACTTCGTCAGGTTGCGAAACGGGGGCATTCCTGCCACCGCCCGCTGCTACTGCTTTCTTTATTCGCTGTCATCTCTTGCTCTTTTCTCAGTGTCCCGTCTCAGCTCGCGTCTTTCCTCCCATTGTTTTCTCATCTCTCACCACCTCTCGCTTGCCCGATCTGTCTGCATCTCTCTCTCTCTCTCTCTCTCCAGTAGCTCCTTTACCCCATACCCACCGCGCACTTGGGCGGCTTCCTTTGTGGGACGTCCTGCCCCGGGGGCTTCTATTTGTGGCCTGCGACGACGACTTCACTGGGAGGCCTGCCGCTGAGGCCAACGGCGGCAGCATGCGAGGCGCTGCAGGAGCACTGTTCATGACGCGCGCAGTGCCTGCTTTAACTCCCGTAACCCTCCCTGCACATCCACGCTGCGTGCCGCTTTAGTTGTGTGCAGCGCAGCGGCATCTCCAATCGTGTCAGTCTAATGCGCGAGCGCTGAACGCGGCTAGCGAGGTGACGATTAGTCCTTCGTTGTATGGGGATGCCGTTGGGTTATGCAATGAAGGGCGCTCGGTAACCACGATTGGTCAAACGCTGTGCGATAAGGATGGGGAGTTGGGTAACTAGGGGCGGTATTCTGTAAGAGTCTACCTAGTGGACTGTCCATTTCGGTGACCGTTGATTCGCTGCTGCCTGACGTGCAGGAAGGAGACCTGACACCTTCCTGCACATCAAGCAGCAGCGAATCAACGGCCACCGAAATGGAAAGTCCACTAGGTGGAATCTTACAGAATACCGCCCCTGGTCAACGTAAGTTTTGACGGACAGCGCAAAGCTGACAGGCAAGTTCGCAAAAAACAAAGCGGCACTGTCCTGTATACTTCTCCCGCGTATTTCGAGAGAGAAGGAGAAAAGGCAAGGTAAGGCAAGGACGTCAATCAGATGCGCCACCGGTTTGCAACCTTAAACGGAGGGAAAGGAGATGGATAAAATAGATGGATAATATATCTAGATAGAATAGACAAAAGGGAACTCTGATGCTGTAAAAGAAAAAGATACAAACAAGGTAGAGAGAGAAAGAAAGAAAAGTGAGCACAGAGAAACACTGCAATTACAGCCATTTATGTAGTCGACTGGTCACAGTGACGTCTTATACGACGGCCAAAATGCTCGCGGCCAATTGCGATGTCACTCTGCTGCGAGCCTATCCTATGCCTGAAGAGCATTGTCTGTCGGTAGACAGCGACGAATTTCGCGTTGCTGCGCAGCCTTTATGGCTACATCTCTAAATGGAAGATAAGGAAGGAACGGGATCACAGCAGTAGATACTAAGGCACGCTCGAGGCCGCTCTACGTCCGGCGACAAGCGCGCAGAAATGCGTGAATGCGCGGAGCGCCCCTTGTCGCTTGGTCGAGCGGCGCCCGATCACGTGTATTACTTCGCGCCCTCACACGCTTCGCTAAAGCCTTCAGCCGCACTGTTGATGTGGGATGAGCTGCGAGTCAACTCTTGCCCAGTAGTTCCCGTCTATCTATCTCTCTCTGCCCTGCTGCAAGCGATAAGACTGTAAACTCCACCCCTTGGCGAATGCTATAGCATTAGCCGCACTGCATTGTTTTGGCTCACCGAGGCACTCTTCTCCCTCTCTTTCCTCACTGGGGTCTGCCCAACTTCGGGGAAGGCGAATCGCGCGATGTCGAGTGAGCAGAGAGAGCGACGAAGAAGAGGTTCGACCTTGCTGCATTACCTTTCGTCCCCTGCGGTCGTCTAGCGTGAGAGGGGGAGGGAAGGTCGCGAGGGCCCACAATGCGCTGTTATGCGGCTGTCTTCTGCGGCTCGCTTAGTGAAGGGGCAGACAGGCATATACGTGATGCGCATGTTGTCTCTCTCTCTGGCTGCCGGCAAGCGAATGCATGGGGCGGCGGCTCGTTGCCCGAGTTACGTCGTCGTACGCGGCAGCCTGCACCGACGGCGCGCGCGACGCGTGTCACTCTGAGTTAACAATGACAAACGCCCCGCCGTGCAGCAGCGCGCCGTTCTCAAGCGATGATGGGGGGGAGGGTGCGTGTGTGTGTATGTTCGTGCACTTCGCGCGAACAGCTGCGGCTGGTGCATCTGTCGTCTGCTGCTGTCGTCGTCTGCTGGTTTTTCGTCTGCTTCGGCGGCGGGGAGGACGCAAAAGAGGATGGGCCTGCCGCCGCCGCGCGTGATCTCGTTGTGGTCTGTTAACGCGCCGCTCTTGGCTTCCGTTGTCCTCCTAGCTCTCATCTGCCATCTCTTTGTATAATAGCTCGCAGCACGTTCTTCCTTCAGTCGCGGACGGGGAGGGGGGGGGGGGGGGGGGGCGTTTACGTGCTACGTTTGCAAGCCAGAGATAGAGACAAAGCGCGCGACGCACGTGAGTGAGCGTTTGGACGTCGAGCGCGCGCTCTTCACCCTCGGTTACCGAGCGGCTCGTTTACTTTGCTTTGCGTGCCAGAGCGGCTTCACGCCCTCACCCCGTCCGCCCAATTAGACGCGTTTCGTCGAAAGCTGTAAGTCATGCGTCACCGACCACACTGGCACTGCTAGAATCCCGGAAGTGCACAGCTTGGAACGTTTCGAGAGGTACGAACGTGACGGTCAGGTCTCCTTTTGGCATCCGATGATGGGAGGGGCGCGTCGAAGGAACTTCCTAGTTATTGTTTCACCGCGACCTTACGGCGACCTTGCATGGATGCGGTTGTGTTGCTACGCTGTCACTTCAAACTGCTTTCTCAAACAAACTTGAACGGAACTTGATCTTCAGCAATAGTAGTAGTGCGGAGATAGTCGGGCGTGCACACTCATTTAGTAACTTCCATCGGGTATGTATGTGTGGATCGCTCGCAAGCCTATTTCTTCGCTAAGAAAGACAAGCAGGACGGATTTATTGAATGGTATTGAAATATTGACGCCTTATATATTATTAAAAAGTACATGCAAGTGCTAGTTCTACCAAGAACCAAAGATGACAAGGATAACTAACTAAGGATAACTAAATGATAACTAAAGCACACAAAGCTTAAACTCTTCTTCAACTACAGCGGTAGCTGGCCTCCTGTCACTATATGCCAAGAGAAAATCTTGCAGTCTTGCTCATATCACCGCGCTACTCGATTTGGCCGTTCATCTAACCCTCCAGTCATAAACGAGAGCCTACGTTCGCTGCAGGCTATGTCGCGTTCACGCACTCATTCGCTAAACACAAGGTCGCTCTACTCTTTTGGACATATAAACACTCACTGACGAAACTCGCATTCATTCGCTTATGCTCCACAGTTCCTGCACTGCGCCGTTTATGCAAGACTCACTCGCTCACTCTCGCGTGGAGCAGTTGTCGGCGTGCCTTTGCAAAAAAACGAGTTACGATTCCCCTGCAGCTGTCCTCCTCAGCTGTGGGCCAGGTATTAAAGAAAACTTAATAGCAGGCAGCCTTCAAGTCTGTGTGATGTAAGCGCTTCTAGCTGCTTTCAGGGTTTCTGCCGTTCGCTGTCTCTGCCTATACGAAGCAACCTTTTATAGCGCATATGAACCACTTCTGTGTATGCTCGGCCGCGCGTCCCGCCAGCCGCTTGTCCTAGCCCCCCCCCCCCCCCCCCCCCCCCCTGACCCCATCCCGCTGCTGCGGAAACATTGTTAACGCACCACGACGTCGTCCGTTCTGCGGAGCTTCGCGTGTGCGCGTGCCTGTCACGGCTATACGCGTGTACGCCGCCGCTCGACCACCGCGCGATAACAACCAACGCGACGGACGGGACGTCGTCCTCGTCCTCGTCGTCGACCAACGACGTGTGGCAGCAGCGCGACCAGCAGCCTAGCGGACCCGACCCTCGGAAAAAAGAAAAAAAAAAAAAAAAAAAAAAAAAAACAGAGTCGGGCGCATACGGCCGCGTTTCTGCGCGGACGTAAGCTGACGAGATCGACTTATCTCCACGGTCCGGCTAGCCCAGCGTGTGTTCTTTTCTGGCGTGCCAACAACGACTGTCCTTCCCTATCTTGACCCCACACTCAACCGCGGACGTCAGCGATGCTGCCAGAAGCCTTTCCTTGTTTCTTTTTTTTTCTTTTTTTTTGTATATCCGTGCCTTATATTCGTTTTTCCACCGCCGTGTCCTTTCTTTTCTCGAGCGAGCTCGGCTTTATCGCCCCCGTCTCTCCTTTCAGATGTATGCGTGCGCGCGCGGACGGGCGCATGTGTTTGCGTGTGTTTATCGGGCCGGGAGTGGGCTGCGCCGGCGACGCCAACTGTAACACAATGACTCCGAGCCGCTATCCTATAGGCGAAAACAGGAAAGAGGAGAGATGTAGAACAAAGAGAGCGCGAGCCGTTGGCGTACGCGGCTGGTTAGCGTTGAGGGCTGTCCTGATGGACCCCCCGTCGAAAACCAAAACAAAAACGAGAAATCAAGCAAAGTGGCTTTGATGAGTGCAAGAAGGCTAACTAGTAACGGTCGCTAACACCGAGTTGGTCGCAGGACAATGTTTAGGTTCGCTTCAGTTGTCGGAAATGATCAGTCCTCGTTGGAAAAGAAAAATGAAGAAAACGCGCCTAATTAATTAATATTATAATACGGCGTGTCGCAATTTTCCGAACTTGTTTCTCGCGTCGTTCATTGTCTGATACGATAGAAGATAAACTTTTATTTATATATCATAGACACTTCGTAGTCGTGGTATCTGTTGTGGTAAGTTGAGAGCGGCAGGATTCGAACGCGCGAGGTCATGCTCGGCTCCAAAACTCTGTAGACGCTAAGCCACCGCGGGAGGCGAGAGTGTACAATAGTATATTACACTTTGAAATAATTTACATCCATAAAGGTGAATCAGGGTGTAAATATGTCTAACTCACACCCTTACACACAAAACGGGCGTAAAGATGCTAGTTATATAGGCAGATTTAAACCCTTATTCAGGTTTAAGGGCGTAAAATTATTTTACAGTGTGCGCCTGTTAAGCGGAACTGCGCCTTTCTTATTATGTTATTTCTTTTTACCGTTCTAGCTTTGTTCGCGCTCCTTATAGTACATGATCAGAAAACCAAAGCAACCACGTACGCACAGAATCGCACGCTCTCTTGGAGGGTGTGAAACTCGGAAAAGTTTTTTCGTGGGCCGAAGGGGAACGGGACTCCTCTCACCGTCATCAGGGGGCCGCTGTTTCTCCGAGTAATTGCGATCCGAAACCAACGCCCATTTCTCGCTTTGTGAAACACGGGGCAGAGGCCCGCGAAGAGCTCTACAGAACAAAAAAGACAGAAAAAAGTTTGAAAAAAGAAGGGGAGAGGATCTTCGAGACTCCCCTAATGGCGAAAACCTCCTTTCGGGTGATTTGCTACTGAGCGTTCGTAGCGTCGTGCGCGCTACGGGTCGAGAAAGAATATCTGGGAGGATTGAAAAAAAAAAAAAAAGAAAAGGCGACAGAGAAATAGGCTTTTGTAAATAAGAGACCGAAAAAAAAATAGAAAGAAACAGATTAGAAGACGCACGCAGGAGAAGGAACGGCTCTAATAAAGAGGCGCCGTTAGGGAGTTGCTTTATTTGTTTCTAATATATATATATATATATATATATATATATATATATATATATATATATAGTAAGAAATTACAGAGGGCGAGGAGTTTAGTATAATGTGCAAAGTTTAAGAATAACACTTCTCTTTTTCATTTTCTTTATTAGTTTGTTTCACCGGGATGCTTTTTTTTTTCTTCTTTTAATTCCTTTTCTTTCATTGTGCCATTTAGCTTCGGAGGCCTGAAACAAAAGCTGCTCATTTTCTGCCCGGGGTATAACGGAAGACAGAAGCGGTATACTGAGCGTCGCTTACGCGGACGATATGATGTTCAAAAAACAGAACGAATAATGCACGACTTGAAATGTGCCGCGTGGTTTAGTCAGTCAGGCGCTTTAACATACCGTCGTTAGAGTATAGAGGGGGGTGGGGGACCGGACACGTTCAGGCCACGCAAGCGAAGCCTGAACCGATCTATATAAGTACACAGTGCCAGGAGGCGCACTTGTAAATTGCTGTATGGAGCTTTGCCGCATCATGGATCCTGCTAGCTTTGTAGTGCGTAAAAAAAAGTAAAGGAGAAAAAGAAATAAAGGAAGAAAGAAAAACAAAAAGAAAGAAAGAAAAAAGAAAAAAGAAAGGGAAAGAAGAAAGCGAAAATTTCGTCGATTCTTGTTCTCTCTTCTACATTCGTGAATTATACCAGCGACTACGTCACACGACTGAGATGGGGTTTTGTATGTGATGCCATGTCGTGAGGGCATCTCGTAATGCTGCCTTAACGGCATGGCAAATACAGTAAACTGTTGGGGAAGAGAACGTTGCGCTTCCGCGCCAGTATGCACACGTATGCACGGTTCTCGGTTGAGGCGGTATTTCTTTACACTTTGTAGCCCTCGCGGTACGCATCGTCCAGTGAGGCATCGATATGGAAGAGCACGCACCTTCCACGCAGCACGCTACAACACCGCTGCAGTTCTGCAGCGACAGCAGTGAAGCCTAATGCAAACGAATTGCGTGGCGGTCTGGCCGCCTTTGTCGCGGTTCTTGCTGTTATTGTAGTCATCGTGCTGACATTGCGCGTCGTCTTGTCAACCTCACTGTCATCTGCCGTTATCCTCGTTGTGATGGTCTTCGCTCTGCCGTCGTCTTTGCTTTTTCGTCGTTAACTTCCGTCGTCGTAATCGTCACCTCATGGCGTCATCCTCTAATCATTAAACATTTTATGTGCAGTCGAACCCAATATTAACGAGCCCGGGTATACAAAATTCACTGTATACAGTCAGTTTTGCTTGACATTAAACACGCAAAACATATTTAGCAGCATTCGTTAAAAATAAATCCCTTAAAACGTAGCTTCACTCTCTACACATATGGATATTTATTCAGAGTGCCTTCAAGCCATTCCATAAATGTTCTTTTTGTTTGTTTCTTGATCATGTGGCTGAAATGTTTGACATGTTCAGACGTAAACAGGTAAGGTGCGATACGACACATAGATACATAGATACGACGCATACGACAGCAATAGATAATTTAGATGTTTCTGTGTTTACTTACAAATATTGCCGTGAGAACAAGGCTGTCATGGAGTGTTTCAACATTGTCGGTCGGGTTTGTTCTATCGTTTATAACGATCGCGTCATAACATCTAATATTTGGGATCGTTATACCGGAGTTCTCATATATCGAATTACCTGACATGTCGAAACATTTTAAGCTCCTAACGAGTTCGTTATAGCCAGGTCTCATAGTATAGCTTGGCTTATAGGAGCCGATGTAATCGGCAACAGGTGCATCAACATCCAATTAAAGCATTAATTAGTGTGGCACTGCTTTTGTCAGTCGAAAAAGTGCGTTCCAGTTTCTAACGTCTAGGTTACTTGGCTGTTTAAGATTGAGTTAGATTTGTCGAACCCAGCTATACGTTTTAAAAACTATAATTCTCCCTATGGGTCTTCCAGAAAGGCAATACTAAATAAATTCTACCTCAGTAGTTCGCCGTCAGATTAAATAAAAAATAACAAACCTTCTCATACCGCACGTCTGCAACGTAAATAGGAAGTCATTCATCCATTTTTCACAAGCTGCCCTTGCGTTTCCTTCTGCAAAGTTATGTTTTGAGCAGAAGGCTGCTTCGGCATTTCATCACGCATCCTCCAGACCTGATGAAGTCGTAGCCAGAACACGCTATACGAAACTGCTGCAACATTTTTTTTTTCCGCTGTCTCGAACCGGAATAAACAAGACGAGGTGAAGAAGTCGAACTTCACCGTTCAGTATTTGCCTTTCTTGAAGAGAGCCAACAACCGGATATAAAAGAAGACGATGATGTTGAGGCAGAGAGATAGAAGCGAAAGAAAACGGGTGCGTTGGCGTTTTCATCAGGGCCGGAAAAGTACGTGAGGCGCATTGGAGTGCTTGTTGTGCGCAGGTGCGGGCGACGTCAGCCGAATGAAAAACCCGTGGTGCTGTATCTTCTATCCCTCTTTTTTTTTTTGCAACATCCCTTTCCAACGTATTGAATTTGCCTCTAGTGGTTTTCTTTCTTCCCTTGCGGTTCCCTGTAGATGTATTTCTTTCGCTACAGCTTTCCTATGTAGCAGAGAAGTCATAGCTGAGGTTGGTTGGTTTGTTTGCGCGCAACAATTTATGACACTCATATCGGGCTGCGTGTTTCAAAATGTTTGCCGTTCTTCGTATTGCCAGCCCGGAGTTGGCTGGTGGATCGCCGGAGGCCCAGGGGTGTACCATAGTGCAGTCGATATATCGGAAGTGTCCAGTGAAGGTTTCTCATTGTTGAAAAAAGTAAAGATAAAATAGTTCTTGTGTAGCAATATAACCTTCTTGTTCTGGCTTTTGATGTTTTCTTATCTTTCGCTAGTTAGAGAATTAAAAAAAAAAGACAGGAAAAATTCGTACAAGTTTATTGTCGAAGGCGAAGTATTTGTGGGCTAACAAAGAGACAGAAAGTCCGTGATGGTCGTTAGATGTACCGCAAAGAGCAAGATCAACAGTAAAGGTGATAAAGTAGAGTCTTGGAAAAGTGCGTTTTCTAGCATTGAAAAAAATAAATATATATATGTATTTATCACGTCAGCGGCATCATTGTTGAGCGCCACTAAATGATACAACAAGCTTTTAGTTCGTAAGTATGTTCTTAATTTGTACTGTCGCTTTGAGTGTCAATTTTGTGATATTGTCGGTGTTCGCATTGTCGCTTTGGGAGTGTCTTTGTTATGTCGCCGTGTTGTTTTTACTGTCATTTTGCAATGTCGTTGTGTGTGTTAGCTGCCGTTCCATCGGTGCGCTCAAATTATGGAAATTAAGCACGCAAAATTATGTCTAAACTTACCACCTGTTCACAAGACAAGGAATAGCCGGCTCCGTACTTGTGCGCCAACATATTGTTCTTCTATCACATTAATATAAAGAAGATGTCTTAGGAGAGTCACGTGGGTTTGCGGTAAGTGTTACTTTGCACACGAGAAAGAATTCCATATATTTTTTTTTCCTGTTATCACAACCACGACGCTCTATCTCTATATTTTCGACCGACCAAGGGGTGACACGCATTAACCGGGCGCTTGAAAACGCGTTGACTTAGTCAAGTGACGTGCGCGTGTTTTTAAAGCCGGTAAAAGCCGCCTAAATGTCACTCACCCGTGTAGTCCCTCAACAAGTATAACACACCAGCGTTAGAGTTCGTGAGGCGCCAGTGCAAGTTTCTCGAGCGGGGTTTTCTTTATTATTGCCGTTTGGACGCTCGAGGCCACCCGTTATAAACACGGCAAACAGCTTTCGCACTTGGGTTCAGTCAGAGTTAAGTGCAAGTTTGCGTCACTCTCTTCTTGCAGACCACTCTCGCGCAAGCGCGCGAAAGAACAGCACCAGTCTCGTATCGCGTCAGACTGGCGGAGCTCAAGTGAAGCGAGTTGCTTGCGGTTAAGAGGGATATGTACTCCGTAACAACAAATGCGTGCAGTGAAAGGGTTTCTGCGCTGGTCGCGTCTGCCAACCAGAAAAACAAAAACAAAATAATTACACGGAGTAAGCAGCCCCGAGCCAACGACCGCGCTAAGCCTGCTCCACTGCAACGAACCCCTTCACATGACCTGCTCAACCCACTTACGTAACCGAGAATGTTTACATAAGCAGGGCTCAAGATTGGGTTTTACTTAAACACAACTGCGCGCTACTGAGTAACTGAGCGCGACTGGTAACATCGTTCTCGGCAACGTGGCCTTGTGGAGCACCTATGATTTGTCTCACCAATTCCGTGCACTGCGGGGGAGCCTATAGTTGCCCGGGGGGGATTGTCCAGTGAATCGGCATAACGAAAGTCGCCTGCGTATTCCAGGGACGGCAGGATGGCTCGCTCTCCATTACGCGCCTCTGATCATTCCGCGATCGAAGTTTCCATTGAGACGGCGTCACGCGATCAGTATAGCGGGCTATAGATGTTCCGTTGTCGATGAGGTATACATCTTTCGTGGAGTTGTTCATGACACGTGCGTCTGCTGGATCATCTGGAACTGTGGTGACTTTCGGGCCCCCGTGATGAGCAAGTTTATCCAGGAAGTGGTCGTGGCTAGAAGAATCTTTTTTTTTTTTTTAGTTCTGAGATCCGGCAGATGCACGTGTACGAACAACTCCGCGAAAAACGTACTCATCGATATAAGGAACATCTGTAGTCCGTTTCCGATCGCCCTCCAAACAACGCCGAGCGAATGGAAACGCCTTCAGAGAAGGATAATAGGGAGGCGCGAGCCTTCCTCCCTTCCTTGGAATACGCAGGTATGGCTCTCGTTATGCCGATTCACTGGACACGAACAAGTAGTCTTCCCGGCAGTGCACGGAATGGGTTAGAAAAAAAGCATAGGTGCTTCCCAAGGTCACGCTGTCGAGAGCGATCGTGCCTGTAGTTACTACGGTAGTACAGCTCTGCGAACGCCTGAGCTCTTAACGGCGTCGTTTCGTTTCAATGACCAATATACAAAGAAATCGACAAGCGCGAGTAAAAAAAAAGGACACGAAAAAAAAAATACACAGACAAAAAAAAAAAAAAAAAAAAAAAACCAGGAGGACCAGCGCTAACTTGCAGCTGCGTTATCGTCGTGTCAAATCGACGGGATGTGTAATCTCAAAAATGCAAGAAAACTGCAAGAAAGCGACGATACGTAAGGAGGAGCCAGAATAGAAGAAACCCAAGTATTCAGAATTTATATATATATATATATATATATATATATATATATATATATAAATGTATTGCATGAATCTGTCGATCATTACTAAATCGTAAGAAGGGCTTCGACGAATGAAGCGCCGAGTTAGTTGGAGATCTGTCTCGCTGTAGTGGTACGGAAAATAAAAAGCCGCCGTCAAACTAAGCAGAGACTAACTTACGCATTAAGCTCCGCGCGCGATAAGATGAAGCAGATATCATCTCTGGTTCTCATGACTGGCCATTGTACGCGTTCAGATTTCTTTCGAAGAGCTTCGCGAGTTGGACCCCGGATGTTGCTGCAACGTCACGCTGCACGCCTCCCGGATACACTGAGCATGCGCGCACGCTAAAAACTGACGCTAGCGCCCAGCAGACGCCGTCGAACGCTGCAGCAGGCGACGCTTGCGGCATTGCAGACGGCTTTGACAAACTAAGCCCGGCAAGGCAGAGCCGCAGTGTATACTTTCCGGCCAGACGATCGGCTGAAAGAGTGTTTTTTGGCACGCGAACGGTGTACCCGTTCGAAATGTATGGGTCTGGCCGGTCTCATATCACTCGCGTCTGACACGTGGCTTTTTCGGTTCGGTAGAATCGCGCACGCTAAAGGTAACTGGCTTCGGCGGAGCGCAACGGGTGAGTTCGCGTGCGAGAGTTATTTCTGTCTTTGCTGTAATCCAGTGGGGCGGTGCCCGCAAACGCAGCCGCCGTGAAAGTGTCTGTAGCAGACGGCTAGTGAACTGCGACTGCGTATTCGTGCTTATCTCGGGCGTTTTCTTCATATGTGGGCCGTTTGCATATCTTCGATGGTTGTGCAGTTAAAACAGAGGCAGTCTCTAGCCTCGATCCTGCATTTACGTATAAAGAAATCGGCAACATTCAGTCTACGCATCACACCGACCATAGCTCAGATCAATAATCGAATGTTGGGTACCGATAATTGGCAGCCGAAGAATAGTCACCCAGAGTTTCACAGCAATATTAACTGCGCACACTTGAAGACCATAGGATAACGTACAAAGATTTCTCCCCGCAACATCTTCAGCCACACACCGACAACCCACACAGACGTCCATTCCAGAGTGACCACCAAGGATTGAGTATATTGTAATGGCGCTTACCGCTAAACTTTATTCAGCGCAGTTTTTATGCCTTACAAACAAATAGGATTGGCAACTAGGGTATTAAACGTTTGGCCACTTGAATAGTTCCCTCTACCCGCAAGCTTCGTCATGAAGGCTTACTCGTCACAGGCGGACAACCACTGATTGGACTTCGGAGAGTGGACCAAAATCGAACGTCGCGTATTGGTCGTAGTACGTGCGAACCGAAACATGCACTTACCTGTCGGTTGCTGTCGAGTGGGCAGCTCCGGACTGTAGCACATACGACGTATTTGGGTAGCTTCTTGACACGGTGTAAGATATGCTCTTCAGGCGTGGACAGCGCGCCTTGCAGGCAGGCCTGATAATGTCCCCTATTTTGAAAAGGCACCCCGTGATGGCTCTCCAACCGTAGGTCTGTCATGTGAGAAGCGGCAGTGCTTTTCTGTGCGAAATCTGCTAGCGTTCTACTCAAACGTACAATTTCGCAAATAACCCAAGCACCGTGCACCGTCGTCCAATTTTGACACTCGCCACGCGGTCGCACCATGCAAGCGCCACACGCACAAGACAACGGCGCCTCGGCCACTCACAAGGCAGAGGCATTCGCGCCGGTCCTCTGCGCGATAAGCGAGCGAACTGTCTGCCAGTTGCCATGGTGACGCGACCATTTCTTTTCGTTCTACATTTCGCTGGTTTTTGCGGTGATTTTTTTAGATCACCGGCTGAAGCAGCGATCATCGGCCAGTGTAAGGGCACCGTAACGGGTCATTCTCTGGACGCGCTCACGACGGCATTCTTTGCGACGTGTCCACACCTAAAGAGTATATCTTAACACTGTGCTATTGGTACTCTTTCTCGACAGATTCCGAAACTACCAGCTGGTCCATGTAGTCTCCATCCTTCAGATATGAAAAAAAAAGAAAGCTTGCTGATCCATCACTTGTGAAGGTGCATTCGATGCTTCTATGCAATTTTTCTTTGTCTCTTGTTACGTATTGCGTTTGAGTATTTGTAGCAGTTTTGACGTTTTGCACGCGTTTCTTATTTGCTTGGCATTTTGTGTGTTGAATATTTCTTGTGTTTGTGACTTTCAGTGATGTGTTTCTCTTCCGCTTGCGATGTTCGTTCTGCGGCTGACAACATTTCTACTTTCCTCATGTGACCTTGGTATCTTTCGGTTTCGGGTCGCTTGCGGCTTCCGAAGCATTCTGTTCACAGAAGAATGGCTTATGTTCACACATGGTTCTTAGGGTCCATTCACACTTGCGACTAGACGACGTCCCGCGACCGATTGTGACTGGCGACCAGAAAGCTACGCAAGACGAACGATGTTCACACTAACAAATGCGACCGACGAGTCGCTAAACCGAAATGTCTCGCGATATACCGTTCACGTCTGCTTGCAATGTCATCGCCGCGTAAAATAAGCGTCAGCGTATACGGACGTCCAGTTCCGACACATCTGATTGGTTCAGCTGTTCTGCGACTGCGGTCGCGCGACTGAAAAATCGAGCAGCAAGCGACTGTAACGAAACGGTCGCCTTTCGAGACAAGCGACCATTTGCGACTACTTGCGACTCGTCGCTTTGCGACTAACTTAGGCGCGCGACCTCGCCTAGTCGCAAGTGTGAATGGGCCCTTAGTATCTGGAAGAACTTGGAAAATCTGTGATTATCATGGGCTTTGTCAGTTCTGTAAACGCCCGAAATGGGTTTTTTTTTTTTCATTTTCGTTCCACTTGCATTGGACCAAGAAAATTGGTACCTACCGTGGTTATGAGAAGGCTGGTTATATGTGCAGAACGAGTGAAGTTTTTAAATTAACCTGGGCAATCCTCCAATAATGACAGTTTTTTCTGATTTTATGAGTACATGAGACTGGTCGGGTGTTGGCAGTATGACGAAACACGTGATTACGTCAAATCTCATAGCCTTTTCCAACTGGCTTACGAGGTTACTGGTGACAGTTAATGAAAATTAAGGGCTGATATAGTAACTTCGCAGACTATAAACCACCATTTTCTTTCTTGCTCTTCGACTGCCATTGTCTCAGGCTGCATGCCTCGGAGTTTTAATAAAGACAGTGGGAAAAAACTGGAAAAATTAGGTAGCTCGCAAGTGCAAACGTATTAATTGATTGATTCATTGATTCTCTTCCCAATAGAAATTTTACAAGAACTCACTATAATAGCGCAAATGAATCCCTAGCCTGCCGCTATTGGAATGGAAGTGTAACCATGGAAAAGTGCATATCGCACACTCAAATGATAGGTCTAAATACAGATAGCATACACGTTTAAACAAATGAAGTCATTATATAACAAAGAAGAAGGTTAGCATCATGTTTACGAGCATCGTGTTTGTTTAGACACCCTGTAGCACTTACAGGAGCGTAATACGGCGGAACTAAAGCTTGCTGCTTTGTATGCGATGCCTTTCGGAACACCGGAGATCGGCGTGAGTACTTGCCGGGATGAATTAGAGGAGGCCGCGAAGATTCTGCGCCGTCGCCGACGGTGGGACCCGGGAATAGCAGCGGCGAGACCTTGCCGGCACGACCTTGACCGCGGTGGCGGCAATGCCAAACGGGTGGCGCGACCATGTCCCTAAAATAAGCGCCGCGCACAGACAGACCACACATCACGCAGCCAGCCGAAGCATTTTACTGCCCGTCGCAGTCACTGCGCGTCGGGAATGCATGCAGGAGGCAGGAGATATCATGTCGGCGGGAAGCCCCAGCTACGGCGTGAAGCTCGCAAGGACACCCATCGGGTGGTACGTGGTATAGCGTGCGCACCAACTCACCGCAGCGTAGACTGGGGAGTCGCCCTCGCCGAGCTTTATTACGACGATCCCCGCAAACTATGTCGGAGTAACAATCCGGTAGTTGCGGTAGTGGCTGCAGATTCGGTTAACCTGCTTTCGTATGATGCGGGATTCGTTTTATCGGCTCAGCCGGGGCAGGCAATCTTTGCTGCAGGAATGTGGTGCGACTCGGTTGCGCTTACCGACAAATTGCGTTGAGTCCGAGATTGGGCCGTTTACCTTACAAGAGGAAGACCGTTCAAATACCGGGCAAATACACGGGTAAGAAAACGTCTACAGTCCAAATGCATTCTGTGTAGGGGATACGCGAAACCTCGCAAGTGCGCTTCCCCACGCTAGTTTGATCTACGCATGATGGCGGACATCGCCCTAGAAGAGGAAATAAATCAGGATTGTACAATCTGGTGCCGCTATCCTAGTCATCAAGCCTTGATTACCACGTCCTGGCGGTTTGCAAGCCTACTCTCGGCTCAGGGGTGCCGTGACCGGGAGGGCGGCCATCTTGTTTTAGGCATGCATTACATAACGGTTTATGCGCGTTAACTGCACCATAAAAATTAGTAAGCGCCTTAATTAAGCAAGAAAACGGCCGTTGGTCTGTAGAGTACTGCATTGACTCCAAGGTTGTCCCATAGCACCTTGAAGCGGTGTCCTTGACAGTTGTCACTGCTAGTTGCGGTTTGGCATCGTTGTGTTCAGGGGGCGTTAGGTGTGTATACGCTGCGCTCTGCTTTAACTCGTGTAGAACGCTTGGCAGATAATAATAGCAGAGTGCTTCTTCACCCACTTCAACACCTCGCACTGGGAATTAAGTCGTTGCAAGTGCATGGTTCCTTGCATGACTGCGAGCTCTTGCTTTATTTAAACCTAATGCACCAATAAAAGTGTCACTTAGATTCAATCACCGTCTTGAGGCCGTACTTTCATTCGACGCGTCTTGAACCAGTGCTCTAAGAGTGCATTTCAGCATGTTGCCGTGTTCCATCGAATCCTGAAGCTAAGTACGTCATCGAACAGTATGCTAGAATAGCCCGTGTGCCTACGAGCGCGTTGGCATATGGGCGTAACATGTGGCTGAGAAATACTGTATGCGCGCAAGGACCTTTTCTGATACCAATGGAAAGCCAAAGCTCTAGATCATCGACGTGTTTCGGTAATTCATGTATGTGCGTACGAAGAATCCGTCTCATTCATTTACCTGTCTCGGAAATGTACCGTTAGCCTACAATCTAAACACTGTGTGCATCTTTGTTGAAGGAATGCGTGGGGACCGTTACAATTCCGCGTCGCCTTCGTTGGAAGGCGCCGCGCCGCTGCTCAGAGGAGGAAGTTATGCGAAGCTTCGCGATCGTCGGACGTAGAAGATGATACGAACAAGCAAAAAATCGGCGTACCGCTGCGTATACGAGAAGGAAGAGGTGTACAGGAGGACATTAGCGGCGGCGCGACCCTGGGACAGGGTAGCGAAAAAAAAAAATTGAGTCAGCTGAAGGCGTTTCAGGTTACGGCGGCGCGTGCTTTGTTGGGTAAGAGCCGGCCGGGGGCGGCCTATGTAGAGCCGTCGTTATATGCGCGGGCGACCCGTGTTGCAGACGACCGTGCTAGCAGACGGTCGTGTAGCAGACGACCGCGCGCGTGTAGCAGACGAGGGAAATGCCTCATCAGGAAGACATGAAAGGAACTCCCTTTGCGTGGCCGAAGGGCGCGCCCCGTAAGTATAACGCGCCTGCTTTGGAGGCCGCCTCGCAGCGTTTCTGATGCGCAACGTCGCTTGCGTTTGAGGGCGGCAAGCGAGAGCGACGCGTGGGCCTAGTCAGAAAAGCGTGTGCCGCCGCCGTGGCCGACAAGGACGGCGCTCTCTCGTCAGAAAAAAATGCGCGCCGGACGGCGAAGCCGTCGTCTGCTTTGCTGCTCCGGTGATCGTCTGCTTTCTCCGTTAGTCGTCTGCGCGCGTGATGCGCCTGTCGTCTGCTCGGAGCCATCGGAGCAAGCAGACGCACCCTCGTGCCAAAAGGACAAACCAGCGCATGTTGGTTGTGTCAGGTTTCGCCATGAACGGGGGCACTCTTTCTAAGAAGAGTGGATTAATTGCCCTCGTCACGTGTTGGTGATAGGATATGCTCGTCTAGCTGTGTTTTGCGGAAGCTGTGTTTTGCGGCAGTATAGTATTTACGACGCGAGGACATACGGGGACGGCTTTGCAAGTTAGACGGCGATAGGTTCTCCTGCTTCTGAATTAACAAAAGCGCTGGTTTCACGTTGCGGTGGAGATTACCCGTGACGCGCGGTGATCTTGTGAAACGTCTTTATTAGTGCCCAGGGTCACTTTCCCTCGGGCGCTGCAGCAGCACAGAAAATTGGCGAGTTGAAATGGTTTAGCCATCGCTCCTTCTCAGAATCATGGCGTGTGCCAATGCAATTGAGATAAAAGAACAACGTGATGCTCCTTTTTTGTAAGAAACTACTATGGCACCTTATCTCTTTGACAGACCAATAGTGAAATGATTTTGGCAAAGGTACTAACCTCAGAAGGCGAGAGAGAAAATCATAAATGAAAAGCAGGGAGCTTAACCAGGACAGAGCGCGGTTGGCTAACCTACACTGGAGGAAAGAAAAAGGGGGAGAGAAGATTAAGAGAAGAGAAAATCCACTGTGGATATCGCCGACGTGGGTAACATTTTAGAGCGAAGCTTTAAATGGCTAGGCGAAATCGCCTGCCCACAGAAAATTATCATCATCAGCATTGGCTCGAGCGACGTCGTCTTATTCTGCAGCTGGCTCGTTGGATCGTGATCGTGCTCGGCACGCACTCGTGCCACTTCTCACGAGTTCGTCGTCGTCGTCTTCTTCCACAGCTGGCTCCGTTTCCGCTCATCATTCCAGCGTAGAATTTCACTTCTCTTCTGTCGCACGCAGAATTGCCGCGCGACTGGCCGCTCGAGGCACTTAGCGTGTATTCGCGGGCTCCTTTCATGCTCGAAAAAAAAAACACATTTATGTAGCACGTACTGAGCAACAGAAAGCTGTATCGGGAGTTTTTCATGTTGCTCTACAACTTTCTTGTTGGCACTTTGATAATTAGGACAGTACTTCTCGAGTTAGATAATTAATTGCAATTACCTAATTAAATCTCAGTAACGAAAAAGTTACTGGCGGCTACTACACTGTACTGGAAATAATACGCACCAGGTTTGCTTCGCGTAACGCCATTCCTCTTTTTTAAAATCGTACTGCGTGATAGCTGGGACACCCTGTATAGTATACCACCAGTATGTGTAGGTATGTTCGCGCTAATATATAATTCTGTGCATGTTTAATCATGCGATTGAAGCATATTTAAGCATTCTCTCGGAACTCGGCGCACATTTCGGAATGTCCGTATCCTAACCTCTTTCACGCCAACTTGGGCCTTCACGCCAACTTGAGTATGTGCTACTCGTGTGTCCGAATAGACAACTTGAGAATAGACAACTTGGCCCATGGGGTATGCAAAAGTGGTCATCAATTTCTAACACCCGGGAATCTGTAACATGCACCTTCGTGCAATCATATATACACGAGTGTTTCTGCATTTCGCTCATACCGAAATAGGGCCGCCGTAGCCGGGCGTGAAACCCGCGTCCTCGAGCTCGGCGGTAGAATGTCGTAGCCACAAGCCACCACGGTGGGTTGCTTGTCATTGTTTACGTATATTACATTCGTACATTTGTGTGTCTGAATGCAAGTGTTTGCACGCCACCACGTGTGCGTGTTTTCGTGCTACTAGCGTGACCGGCTCTCGCTCTCTCTCTCTATGTGGGTGTGTGTGTGTGTGCGTGTGTGCTTGTGTGTGTGTGTGTGTGTGTGTGTGTGTGTGTGTGTGTGTGTGCGCGCGTGTGTGTGTGTGTGTGTGTGTGTGTGTGTGTGTGTGTGTGTGTGTGTGTGTGTGTGTGTGCGTGCGTGCGTGCGCGCGCGCGCGCGTGCGAGCGTGTGTTTATATGTGTGTATGCGTGTTTGTGTGCGCCCGTGCGCGTGCGCGAGATTGTGTGCGTGCGTGTGATTGGGCGTAGGTTGTTCTTTCGTGTTTGCGTGTGTTCGTGCCTGTTTCGTGCGCGCGAAGTGTTGTTTGTGTGCATTCGTGCGTTCCTGTGCTTGCACGCCTGTTTGCGCGGGCTTGTTTGTTTGCGCAATCGGCCGGGGCGTATTGCACTTCGCGCGTTGCACGTTCCGCCTTATCTAATCGCGCTCCTCGACTGTCCCTCGTGAACCGACCGCGGGCTATCTGGCGCCGCGCTGTATAGAGCAGTCCTTCGCCCTCGAGGCACAGATAGATTAAGAGAGGCCGCTTGCAGTTGTCGCTTGCCCTTCTAGTGAAATGTGCCTCTCTCGGTATTCGGTTGATATGTAAGTTCTTGTTTAGCTGAAGGCACCGTGTTTGATGCGAGAATTACTAGATGCGAATCTCGTGCTCGCGTCTGCGAGCGCCTCCGTTATGTAGGGTGTCCCGCGGAACTTGAGCCAAACTTTAGAAATATGCAAATGCGACGTAGATGGACAGAACCAAGGTAATGTTGTTTGCCGTCGCTTGGAGATACATACTCGGATTTATGTTTTACATTCTGCCTCATTACATAATTAGTCTTCATTAATGAACTTTTCAATTATTATAATTTGATCAAAAGTTTCAATGAGAAAATTGCAGAGCAACACGAAAAATTCCCGATACAGCTTTCTGTAGCTCAGTACGTGCTACTAAAGGTGTTTTTTCCGAGCGTGAGCGAAGCCAGCGAATACACACAAAATTGCCGCGCCACTGGCTGATCCAGGTACTTTGCGTGTATTTAGTTTTTTTTTTTTTTTTCACGTTCGGAAAAACACTTTTATGTAGCACGTATCGAGCAACAGAAATCTGTATCGGGAGTTTTTCATGTTGCTCAACAATTTTCTCATTGACCCTTATAATCTAATTATAGTAATTTAGAAGATGATTAATTAAGACTAATTATGTAATTAGGCGGAATGCAAAACATAAATTCGTGTATCTCCAAGTGACGGCAAACAACGTTACCTTGGTTCTGTCCAGCTGCGTGGCATTTGCATATTTTTAACGTTTGGCTCAAGTTATGTGGGACAACCGATGTGTATAGTGGCTTAGCAACCCCACTAGCGATTACAAATACGAGTGTCTTAAGAAGGTTGCCTTGGAACGTCCTCGTGGTTCTTTGTGTTTGTCTTCGTGGAGCCAGGCGATAACCAAAAGTTCGTGTACTTACAGCAGTTCGTTCGCCTTAAGTTCTCCGATTGCTGGCGCTTGGTTGTCTTGATGACATTGGAAGTAATTACTTTTTTTTTTCGTTTATGTGGTGTCGAGGAGTGGTCTAAGAGGAAGCTTAGCTGAGCAGCTCATATCTTTAGATACATGAAAACGGATAAAACGTTTTTCTCGGCAACCATATGCTGCTTCGATTTTGAAGAGGTTTGAGTCTAATTATAAAGTAAAAGTTAATCTTGCAACTGTTGGTAGCAGGCTTTCCTATTTAAACCATCAACCTTTTTTTATAAGAATTGTTGAAAACTGAAAGATCGAAAGAAACGCCAGTACAATATTTTCAACTCTAGTCCAGTAATTAATAACGATATCACATTTTTGTGAAATTAATTCCGCCTATTAAGACATCTAAAGCGGACAATATTAATGTATTATACAGCGCGCTGAAACATACACTAATTTGTGAGCACAACTTTTGTAAAATCCTCGTAAACATTGTAAGAATTACGCATAAAGCTGCAAGTTCACAAACCAAACTTACCCGCTTGAGATGTTCTAAAATGTGCAACTTACAGAACTACAATATCTGTTTTTTGGGGGGCAGAGTTACCGATTTGGAAACTTTGGGCATCTATTTCTATTTAAGCTTACCAATTTTCAGAAATTCTTGTACAATAGGGTCTTCAGAATTCAGATGTTTCTCTCGAATGCATCAAATTTAATTCAAATCGATCGAGCGGCTGTCTCATAAAAGAATTTCTGCGTTTTACATTATTTGAATAGGGAAATCGTAGACGTAACTAAAGCTTCGTCTTAAGGGGTTCGTGAAATGACATCGGCCGCGTCGGTCTCAGGAAGTGGTGGCCTAAGGATATACAAGAAGACTTCGATAGCGTCACAGTGACGAAACGGTGGGTGATGACGTCGAACAGATGCAAAACAGAAACCGTATACCTGTATAGATTGACAGAGCACTATTACTACACTCTCTGTAATTTTCTTCGGCTGAAGACAATAGCTCAGTAGCGATAAAACGAAATAAAAACTTCTGTTCCTCTGTTTTCTAGAATGTAGCGCCGAAGACTAGGGTGCCAATTGCTTCAATCCTATCATGGACCTCGCGATACTTTAACAACAATCAGATGTTTTTTTGTGCTGCGAAACCTGAACTATTTCGTGCTTTCGTCTGAATACGATACACAAGCCTCCGCCGCCGGATATGTCTGTGCCTGCGTGCGTTTCGTGCCAGTTACGCGGTGTCTGCTTTGAGAGCCTGCTGCTTTTGGTAGTCGAAACCTTCAGTGCAACATCACTGTACCAAACGTGAGCTCGGTTATTGAAACACGGCCCGGAGTTTCGAATCCGTGTCACGCTTGCGTGAACACCAGTTTGTACACGATCGCGGGAACGTCAATAACGACAGCGTGCAAACGCTTACCACGTCTCGCGAAACAAGCTCATTTGCATCTTTCCTCGCGGCGGCGTGTCCGCTTATCGTGCGACGGGAACACGTGCAGGCTTGGCCTCTGTCGCGATTATAATATCGTGTCGCGTATGTGCGCGGCCGTGTCTAACTCCATGCCGTACAGCTGCACGATGAACGCAGCGTGGGTGATAGTTAGTATTCGTGAAACGGTGCCAAGCGAAAGCGTGTAGAATTATTAGTCTGCGCCTAAACGCGCACTTGCGCGTCGCCAGACGGATAAGTTACGCGCGCTCGATCTGCACGCTAGATTGGGCGTCGCCATAGACTTTTCTACAAAGATCACTAGAGGGAGCTCTTGTGCTTGTGTGATACGCAGGCTAGGGGACTATTTGTCATCGCCCCGTTTCAAAGGGGAGGCCTATAAATCATCATCATCATCATTTAATAAGCAAGAGACGTTTGGAGTACTGGTGGGAAAAAAGCAGGGAAGGAATTGATGCGACCGGATCTCTTACAGTCATAGGTGTACAAGGTAAATTTTCAAGGCAAAAAAAAAAAAAAGATTAAGGAGATGTATACAAAAATGCTAGATAAAAGACATGTATAGTATACCTGATTAAATCAAGCAGGATAGGTGACTGTTTGTCACCGCCCCGTTTCGAAGTGGATGCCATTAAATCATCATCATCATCATCATCATCATCTACAGGAGCTGCGAGTACGGTCGTTCAGCCTGCATGGGAATCATGGGCTAGTGCTTGGAATTTGCCTAAACTTCGCCCTTCCGGCTTCAAACGGCTTTGTGCGCGACTTTGCAAATTGAGCATTTTCAACGAAATGTATAGCGTTATATAAACGGAACGATTAGCAACGACAATGCGTGTGAGCATCCTTATTCCATGGTGCTTTCAGACAGATACAATGGCTTAGAAATTAAGGTCACCGAAAGCCACAAGAACGTCTGAAGTCACAAGCCCTGAAGATGAGACAAATGCATGCACTAACCATCATTCCTATGGTAGCCGAATTATGGCAGCGCCAGTGTTACTACTAGGAAACTCTAAGGGGGGGGGGGGGGGGGGGGGAAGGGGAGCTGTCTTGCGAGCTGTCTTGACGAGCTGTCTTGACGGATAGGGCATTTGAATAGGAACACTGCTGTTACTTCAACGTATTGATTTAAGCACACTCTTCTCCCCTCTTGACTATTGTCATCAAGAGTTATGCACAAGGTAACCAGACCTGTTGCTGTGCGCACCATATGCGTCTGCAGTCGCTTGCAGAAAGAAACCTTGAGCGATGCTTCTGAAATACAAATGCAACATTATGGGCAGAAATTAGTAAAATTGATCATTTTGAATAAATATGAGTTTATACTGCTACGGCGTGAGAGAAAAGACATAAAAAAGATCACCTAAGATTGCGATACTCCCTAATGCGAAATTTTAGCGCAGCTCTATACGTGTTTTCATTTCGCGATATATTGCCAGGCGCGGACAGTCTGTCTCGTGCGGCACGTTGCAAACGGAGCCAAGTGTGGCGCGACTGCCTCGCTAATCCTGGAGATCGCGAGATGCAGCGCGTGGGTGACGCGTGGGCGCGATTCACAGCAGCCACCGCAGACATACCTCTGCTCATGCAGCGCTTTGGTGAACAGAAGACGCGCGCTACTCTTGCGCCATCTCGTAGCCATCGTCGCTGCAGATTCCGTCTTCGCGGCGCTACGCTTTCTCACGCTTTTGCCATACCCTCCTCCTCCGCTTTTCTCATCGCCGTCTTTCGTCTCCCGCTGCGCTCCGCGTTCGCTCTCCTCCTTCTCTCTGCTCGTTCGCTCTGTTACGAGGTACGACGCCGACGCTAGCCGCAGGAACGGGCGCGAGCTGCGCTCTAAAACTACGAAGCGAAGGGCTTATGCTGTGGCGTGAACGTTGCGCGCACGCACACTATAAGCGCGCTATATCGTTTCTTATTGAAGTGTTTTACGTGCGAAAACCACAATCTGATTATGAGAAACGTTGTAGCGAAAATCCGGATTTGTTTTGACCATCTGGGGTTCTTTAACGTGCACCCAGCAAAAGACGAAACTTATTCATTTTTTTTTAATGCGAACGCATTATAAGCCCCATTGCGCGAAAATCAGTCGTAGTCGGCGGCGTGACGGAATGGCGGTACCAAGCATGGCCGACGGCGCAAATAGCAAGAACACGTCAGAAAATGCTCGTATTGACGTCAAATTTCTCACGAAGGTTCCTGTAAACAAAGTAGATTAATGGCCTTGAAAGGAAAATTTAGTAAATTTCGGTCTCGGTGGAAATCAAACCTGGCCTTCCGGAGTGGGAGACGAGCACACTTGCCCGACGCCACGGCGGCTCCACGGTTTTGGTTTTGGTTGACTAAATGTGGGCCTAGTGCAGTGCGTCATTGCACACGTCACAGCCATCCGGCTCACTGAAGGTGTGACCTAGTGCGTGCGTCATTGGGCACGTGACGGCGCAGCCAATGGGGAGGAGGTGGCGCCACGTCACGAGCGTATAAAATAAAACGCATCAATGCCGAATTGAACGCGGCTGAGCGGGTCCTTCGAGTTATGAACTCCTCGCTGCTATTCAGGCCAGCCTTGCCGAACTCTCACCCACCCGCAGACCTGCGACACGAGGAGTGACTGGCGGACTCCTCCCCCGACTACGTACAAGCCATGAGCGAATTGATCACGAATTGTTCACGACGGCAGACGACTAGAACAAGTTTCGCACTTCGAAAAGGTTTATTTCAACGAAATACGAAACCAACACTGAGTCACAATGATGGAACAATTCCACTAGGACAATAACATATTCAAAGTACGGAGCATTGCATACATGGGTCGTTTTCATAGAAATGTCCGAGTCCACACTCACTAACATATAACCACATAGACCCACGGAAACGCACAGTTACACATATAAACTAATTGCCACATTATATAAAATGATGTTGAATATATACAGTGTACACAATGGTTATTTACAATGACGATGAAACAGAGGAACTTTACATAACTTTGTTGCGTTGCAATGTGATGTGTATATACGAGAATTATCACGCATACAAGATTTGTGCACTGAACTGTTGCACACAGAACCCTAACGTCAAACCATTGGTCTTTGGAGGCGAATCGTTACGGCAGGACCACGAGATACCATTTTGTATTACGTGCATAATTTGTCAAAGTACCTACGTAGGTTAGTTTACCATATTTATTTAAGTGTTAATATTTTGCAAAAAAGGTTTATGTACCGCAGTGCAGTGGTAAACCTAGCATAAACCTTTTATCTAATGTACGCTTGAAAGAAGAAACATGTACCATCTATCGCTCATACAAAATAAAATAAAATAGAGGTCAGCCAGCCGCAACCGGCAACCACCGTCGATCCAATACGTTTTCACTTTTAACGTGATAGCGCTAAGGGCCTCGTGTCGCAGAGGAGTCAAATGCACTTAGGTATCTCTACGTGGATGAACGCGAAAGCATTGCGACGTCTTCCCGATGAAAACTCGTCTCACGAAACTTGATGGTATTGTTGTCATGTTGCCTTGTATCATTTCTCGCACCACGTGCCTAGGCCTGCTCGTTCGCGGACTTGCGGTGATTGGATTATGGTGGAATAAAGTGCATTAAGGACGATTAAGGAAGATGAAGCAGGATTGCGGTAGTCTTTGCAAGGCTTTCGCCTTCGCGTATCTTAGGCGATAGCTAAGGACACCTGAGAATTGTTGTACCACTCGACTAGACGCCGCGTTTTTTTTTTATTGCGATAGCAATTATATGGACACTCAAAAGCAGATTTCTGCCGTCGGCGTCGCCGTCGCCGTCGCCGTCGCCGTCGCCGTCGCCGTCGCCGTGAGGTTCCGTATGACGTCAATGGAGATGAAATCGTGGCCGCGCGCCGCCGAACGCTGTATGTGCGAGTGAAAGGGCGCGAGGGACGCGCTCTTTCACGGGGAGTGAACGCACGGCGGAGAACAAACGCGCGTTCTGCGCCGTGCTTCCTTAAGGGCTGCAGAAGTAGGCGTCTCTTTCCTCCTTTACAATCACCATATATGTAGAGCAAACGCGCCTTCTTCCGATGCGCGAGAGGCCGTGGGGGAGGGGGGGAAGGGGGAGGGAAGGGAGGCGACGTTTAGCTGCGGCACCAAGTGCCTATTTATATCAGAGGCTCCGGCAACAGTCACCAACGCCGCACGCATTTTGAGCGAACGCGGGCAAAATGCCGACGGCGTCGACAACAGTTCGGCGCGTTGCCGGTGCTGCTGCATGTCCAAGTTTATACAGCTGATAAAGCTAATATCATTACTCCGTATATCTCTCTACAAATTTGCTATCGCAATTGATGCTTCACCTTTCAGGTGAAACTGCGACAACTTTTTTCAAGGCCATCGCGCAACGTGCCACTTAAGGCTTTCGTCTTTAATCTAGTGTCGGTGTCGGCGGAGTTGTCCGTGAGCGAAAATTTCCGTATCTATTTAGGTATGTTTATACGCAACGCCTTGACATATGATATGCGGTAAATGCGGGTTGTATGGCCACAGCATTCTATCACTAAAGTTGCTCATACCTTGTCTTAGGTTCTTGACAAAGTTATTCCTCAGAATTTTGAGAATGACAGCCCACAAACAAATGTCATGAAACAAAACACCGACAGCGCATGCCTTTTATGTTAAATTTTCTCAGACTTAAATATTAAAAGTGCGAAACAATACCAGAAACCTGAAAACGATGAAATTCCTTTGGCGCGGCTATGCACTACCTCCGGGATCGGCCCACGCAAGAGGCTGCGTTTCAACCAGAAAGCTAGGCACGCTTCGTGCATAGCGTTCGCCGCCAGCGTTTCCCGGTAGACATTGTGGTTACATAAGCTGCAGTTGCCGGAAAGCGTGAGAAGCAGTCAGGGATCTTCGAATGTTATCGCGTTACACTCTTAAAGGCGAAGCTTAAGCGTTCTCCAAGTTTTTGGCGTTAGGTCGTATAAAGCGCTAATTTGTTTCTTCTATTTATTTACCCACTTCGTAGGCATTCATTGGACGAAAAATGTGGGCCAACTGCGTAGGCAGAGCAGCGTTTTAATCTGGGCCGAAATTTGTTCTTCTCTTATTCTAAGGCGTGTTTTCATGCTCACTTGCCCGCTATTCTATTGCCTTGGTTTCGACTGTCACCGTGCTTTATATAAGTTCGGTGGTTATTTCCAGATTGCTTTTTGTACAAACAGGCGCATGTAAATCTCGTTCGTACCCTTGTTATTGCCCGTCGCCGTTACGTGATTAATGTTTAATTAGACGTTCACTTATGTGCTTAAAGGGACGCGAAAGGAAAATGTCATCTCAGTAAACTATCGCTTCAATACAACATTTTCGTTAATGCTGCTTTATTAAGTTGATTACCAGAAGAGAAAAAATCAAGACCGAACTTCAATTTTTCGAGTTTCGCGCCGAATTTCCCAGCTTTCGTGCGTAAGTGTGACGTCATAGATTCCAAAATAATTTCTCGTATGTGGACCGTTGTGACGTCCCGTAGAATTTATTGAAACTTTCCAAGTTCATTATTTGGCTTCTTTATAATGTAACGTAGTCCATCTTTACCGATAGAAAAAGCTAACCAGACTTGAGCAGTCGTCATCAGTATTCATGACGTCATAGTCAGCTCGCGGAAACTTCGAAGCAGCTTCGGCACCCGTTTTTTGTTACGGCGTCTCTTGTGACGAACCACGCCTCCTCTAATGGTAGAGGTTAATTCTTTCGGTATTGTAGAAGCGTAATTTACTAATACAGCTAGGTTATTTTTTTCTCGTTCTTTAAATAAGTTCTATTTGTTCTTTGGGGAAGGAGTGGGTCGCAGTCGGGGATATCGCTTTCCTGAGGCGCTTCGTCAGACGACAGGGCGACCTTTCTTCATTGCTGGTGGTATCAGACACACGAGTCGGTGACAACTTAAGAAGGCAGTGGCGAGTAAGCGGTGTAAGCATCACCGTGCACTGGGTGCAGGCGCACGATCACGACTACAACAGTGACCTTGATGACCGGCATGCTCAATCCTTCTAGTTAACTGTAACTCTCCTTCTCATTCCTTCCTCTCTTACCGCCGCTTTGCCTCCATTGCCCGAAGGTCTATCATCCAGCGGAACACCGGTGCCTATATATCGCCGCTTGTAGGTCTGCTCCGTTCTTCGCAATATTTTCGGGCTTGAAGAAGTCTCTGTACGGAGAATTTGTAGTAAGTGGTTCGTGGGGAAAGGGAAAGGTTGGCGCTATCTTCTGCAGCCCTTGAGGGAGCACGGCTCAGCGCCAATCCCAGGCGGGCAATTACACCAGCCGTCACTTGTACCTGGGATCAACTATACGAGGACAATGTCCAGTGTCCGAAGCGTTCCGCTCCGACGTCTGCAGCCGGCGTCTGCGCCACCTATAGTTTACAAGTCGCTGGCCCACTGACTGCCGCCTTTCGAAAGTCATCGGTACACGCCTTGAACAAGAGAATATACCTGCCACGATTGTATTCCTCGTTTTCCGGATTTATTCGAGGCTGCTGAGATTTTTTTCCCCTTTTGACTGGGAGGTAGCTTACGTTGGCGTTGACTTATGCATGCTATTCATTATGAAACTGCAGCGCACACACAAAAAACGAGGACAAAAGGCGAAGGTAACACACAAGCGCAGTATATAAATGCTATTTTCGAGGAGTCCTTTGCCCGCGGCGTCTAATTTGTTTGCAGCAGGGCTGGATTCAACGTAAATATTGCTCATATTTACTGTATACGCAGCGGAATTCTATCGAGAAAGAGTTGGCTGCAGCAAAAAACGATGGAATTCTGCCTACTTGTTGGTTCCGGGCTCGTTGGCGCCTACGTTGGTGTCACCGGCTCGAGTCATTTCCATTTGCGACTTATACACACGGCGTCATGTGATGCGCAGATTGGCACGCTCGTAACTCCAGTATAACGGGCCCGCGAGCGCTCTCTTTTCCCACGCGGGAACGCATTAAATTGTTCCGTGCCGTAAGCATAATCCGGCTCCGTGCAGAAAACCGGGTTAAAAAAAAAAAAAAAAACCCGGCAAAATAAATCGCAAATGAAAGAACAACGTGGCCCCTCAGATAGCACAAAGACAGGACTTGTTTGCGTGTTTACGCACGCATGTATGTGTGCGTACAGACATACACACGCTCATGTCTAAACAACACTCGCATTCGCTTCCGCATGCATTCTCGGCTGCACTTGTTTTTATGCTTAGACATGGCGAGAGATCTCGGTATAGGTGTAGCGGCCGAGCACGCAGCATGAAACGCATGCCACGCGAGAGGCCGCTGAAAGCAGGTAGCGACCATAAAAAGAAAAGTGGGCAATAATGGGAATCTGGTCGCACGCCGCGCTCAATAATGACGCGAACCTGCAGCCGCTGCTTTAAAGGACGGAAGGCTGCGCGCGACGCCCCACGAGAAAGGTTAACGGAGGGGGAAGAGGCCGGGACTCGGCGGGCCGCGCGCGCATTTAGACGCCCGTGTGAACGGGTCCGTCGTCACACCTGCGAAGGTTCTTTCACGGTCCCTGCCTCGCCACTTATACGCCGCACTAACCCTCGTTAGAAGAGTGCAGCGCTGCTGAAGCTTCTGTCATAGCTCGTCAACGGTTAGGAGGCGAATTCGCGAGACTCTCGTTCGTCCGTATAGCAATCAATCCGTGACTGACAAGGCGCTCCTACTCTGAACAGTCGCACCTGCTAAATGACTCTACATTCGTGTGCCTTATAGTTGAACTTTGTTTAGTTTGATTCTATTGCTCTACAGTTTCTATCATTTTTTCTCTCTCTCTTGGGCGTTCTGTCTGTTTCGTTGTTTGGTTGCGGCAGTGCGTTCCAGCGTGGCCGCGGTTTGGTTTCCTGCCTACGATTATTAGCCCCAGTTTTCAGTCGTTCGCGATGACTACAGGGATGTACTACAATAGGCGGCGGGCGGTCTTGACTCCCCAGCCGTCTGTATACGTTTGCGGTTTCGTGAAATCTGCCTCGTCCATAGATGGCGTCAGCTGCGGCGACTGTCCTGACAAACGCTGCGCGGTACTATAACGACGCACGCTATAGAAACGGTCCGAATGGCGGCGGCAGCGCATCCTCTCCCCGAATTATTAAGCGTCCTTCCCGCTGCGGTGCCTTCCGTCGCCAATGGAAGCACGTTTCAAAGGCGCAGCAGCCAGCAGCAGACGACGAAAAGAGTGGGCTGCCGCAGACGTCGGCCGGCCGCCATTATGCAGGAAGCAGACGGCAACCCCTTTGTTCGGGAGAAGCCGAGCAAGACACGCGAATTAGGCCTCGTAATTGTCCGTAATGGCGCGCACTGTTGACGAAACTAATTGGCCAGAATTAACAAGCGCACGCTCTCGCTTTTAATTGGCCGAGGGTTAGCGAGACGCACGCTCTGGGCGCGCTGCTTGGGGGACACCCTCGGTCGCCGTCTGTCGCCAAGGGAGCAGAAGACGACGGTCGCACGTGCCGTCTGTCTGTGGCCGCAGCTAAGTAGGTGGCGCTGCCTCCGCGTATACGCTTGACCGTGAACAACGGCGCACGTTGCGGATGGCGTGATGTGATGACGTAGCGGGCGCCCTGCAGTCGTGCGCGTCCTGAGTGACGAGATGCAAACGCTGAACGGCGTCAGGAAGACGCTGCAGCGTACAATTACATTTAACTTTGATGGTGTATGTCATAAGCCGACACTGTTCTTCTTCCCTAAAAGTGAGGCAATATAAACATACGATGCGGTTTGAGTTCGAGGATAGGACTGGTGGATAACGCTTCATCGCTTGGTGCCTGGTAAAACACGAGATCGTACTGCGACTGATGTGGCCGGCTTCTCTCTGAAAAACCAGAAAACTCAACTCCATCTAATATGCATGGCATTGCATGCAGACACTTACCGTGTTTATTTGCACAGAGTCTTCTTTCTCCTAGCCCTTACAAAAACCGCTCTAATAATTGTGTTACATTTACATCGAGTTTTTGTTGCCATCAGTAGATTTACTTTTGAGATGCAATTGAATGCCATGTATTATTTTTGTAATGGCTAAAAGTGTGACAGTATGGAACTTACATGCAGGTTTAGGATCGAGGATAGAGTTCGGACTGGTAAATAACGCTTCATCGCTTTATGGCTGGCCAAAGATGAGGTCGTACTGTAACAAATGTGTCCCGCTGCGGTCTGCAAAGACAGAGAAGTCCCCTTCATCAAATATTTATGCAGGCACTTATCGTCTTCTTTGTAAAGAGTTCACGGAGGGCAGGGAGCTGCTAGAGAAACACAACTGGCGAACGACCGTGAATTAACGGGAACAATGAATCATCTTATAGTGCTACCGCAGTGCTTTTGCCTGAATAAATCTTTTGTCGCGAATTCTGGATCATCAAAAGCTTTTCATGCTGGCCTAAGCTGGCTCGCGCGCGTTCTATGCACATCCGTCCGTTTCTCACGTATCGGCAAAGATCCGAAGCCGGCTTAAATTCGAATAAGTGCGGATATTTCGGGGTTACGAAATCGTTTTTCGACGAAATCCTCTCGGGCAGGGGACCATCCCGATTGCGCGGACGGCTGAAACAAGCGGTACTTCGAGGCGGCGGCGTAGCTACGCGTATTATGTTCGGGTATTAAGTTCCAGGCATGGTGAGTTGCGGCGCAGCTCTCAATTTACGGCTCGCTGCGATGGTCGCGGTATTATACATGTATTCCCAACTTATACGTCAAGATATATTTCTTACTACGTCGGGCTTACCTGAAAATGTTAAAGCAGGCCGTTTGAAATGCATTATTGCGCGCCATCGATAAAGACAAGGAGGCTGATGTTCTGTCTCAGCCCACTTCATACCTGTACCGCTAAGCGTAGAACATTTGTGGGTGCGTGTGTGTGTGTGTGTGTAAAGGGGATAGAGGTTGGGGGGAGGGGGGGGGGGAGGGCGGCTTAAAGCAAGCCACGTGGCACAAATGTCGTTACCGGGACAAACACCGTACTTTAAAAATAAATCCGACATTCTTCACACGGACGTTTATCTCACAGGTCAAGCAATGCTGTGTGACCTTAAACCTGATGAATCAAACGTTCCACAAAAGTGACTCGTATTGTACTTGCAGCCTCTGACGCCATGTAGTCTGCAGTATGAAGAGTATAAAACCGAGCACTCGCTACTACTGAGAGATTAGAAGTATCCAGACATTGACGTTACGTGGACCCTCCAGCTTCCTTCTTGGCCCATGGCAATGCAACAAGAATTGGTTGTTTTGTAAACCTTGAACTTAAAGGAGTGCTAATTTTATTGCCTACCGTAAACTACACTGCTTCACCGTAAAGCTTTTGTCAGGCATTTGTACAAGCGACGCAGTTTTCGGACTTGAATGCGTGCATCCAGTCTCACTAATAGACTGGATAATAGGGCGCGTTTATTTAGCACGTCAGCTTCATCGACAAAAACGTGCGCCGAGCCTTTCGTTCTCATCTCGGGATCACTACAGCGAAAATCTTCAGTACTTGCTGCTAAAATGTCCAATTTGTCCACAGTTGTCGCTGTGCGTCGCAGAGCAAGTTCCAGATGTCTAAACCTTGCTCAAACTACGCTAAATGACATTTTGTTTCCGAAAGCTTCGTGCTTCAACTCGATAGGAGGCGTACAAAGCTGTAGAATACTATAGAATTCATGTCAATCGCGGTAATAGGCTCTCGTCTAATTATTGTACTCTGCATGTGATGCGATGAGTTGCGGTGTGCCTTCCTCTTTTTTTATCCGTGTAGTTTATCTCATTCCTCTTCTCTTTCCTATCTCTTCTTTTTCTCTCCCCTTCAAGCCGGTGTCCGTGGTGTCCCTATTAGTAGACAAACGCTAGGCCAATTGTATTCCTCTCGTGTAGTGCTTATATATATTTAAATAATAATAATAATAATAATAATAATAATAATAATAATAATAATAATAATAATAATAATAATAATAATTGGAGCATAGTTTCGAGAATAGTGACACATTAGACTGGTTCCTACACCACTTGGAACTGGTTAGTAGCTGTGCGAAGCGCATTCGAGATTGGAAGTAGAGACAGCCTGCCCGAGCTGAACCTTCCAGCTGCTCCCAGAGCAATCGAAGGCGCCGCGTGAATTGGAATCCTGACGGATCTCGGTTCTCGGTGCCAACTCTGAGCTGTAAAGCGAAGCTCTGAATTAATTAGCTAAACGTTTTCTTGGACGAGTTGGTTCATAAGTAAGTTGGTTGGAACGACGTTCCCTAGTTTGAAGTGTATGGCGCCTCTATACTGCGCACCGCGTAATTTGTCCTGGCATTTTTCCGCCGTGGGTCTTGCTTCTTCCTCTGAATGCACCAGATGAAAGCGTTCTGAGTGGCCAGCCAGCCGTATGTAAAACGTATCGCCATAACGCTCTATGGCGCTCGAAAGATACCAGTGGAATCTACCTCAATTAGGCAGTGACCGAGTTGTGGCCAGTGGATCACCTTATAACGGTCGATTAATGCCCGCCGTTTCAAGCCGCATGTGCAGGTCATTCAAAGTGTCGCCCTATTATAGCGCCGCTCCGCGATGTGATGGCACGTGATGACGTTAGCGCAGAACCAGACGCACCGATCCGTCTCAGTTGCTTCGGCTGAAAAACATTGGCTGTAAAGCGGCGAGCGACCACATAATTTCGAGCCTATCCTCCTGGCGGAATCACCGCTAAAACGCATTTTATGCGACCCATGAAGCAGCGTCCACGTTGTCGTGCACCCATCTAAGCCTCCATTACACAGCTTGTGGGAGATGGTCGTTTATGCCACGTTTTGCGAACTTCCGCATCAGATACTTTCCACGCGGTGGCACCGATTTGCAATGGGCGTCGTTAGACAGCGCAGTTACGAAACTTTCGCATCAGGCGCGCGAGTAATCCTTCTTCATAACCAACGAAGAATGGGAAGCTTGGCCATTTTGGGCACTCAAGTCGATGGAATCCGGAACTCTTTTAACCAAAAGCGTTGCGCGTTTTTTAGTCCGATGTTATCTGACTCGAGCACTTGCGCCGCGGTGACTATAAGTGGCATAGTCAAGGCACGCGAGAGTTACTCGCCTCATGCTCGGGCGTGGGAGAAGGTAAACGAGAAGCCTACGAGAACGAGAGCGCGAGGCCAGAGGACGCTGTTCTTGCCACTTTGCAACGGGCTTATGCGCAGCCGTTTCAGATGGATAGCATCTGCCATTTAGCTCCCTCGGCGTACACCGACCGTGGCTCGCACGTCGTCATCTCCTTTTCCGGCAGCATAAATTTCCAGACTTCCTCCGTACGCCGCCACGCGTTTCGCGGCAGCTGTTAGGGCTAGCGCGGAAGGGTTTGGAGATGGGGCGGAGGAGGCAGGGTCTGTCTAACCCACACGCGCATGCTAGCTCGCTCGAGCAACGACGGTGGCCCGCATTTGCACCAGACCATAACTCTTGTCGTAACGTGTTTTTTTCGGTGCTTTCGCCAGCGCTACATACGACCGCTAATGTGGGAAGACCAACCGAGCTGTGAGAGAGACGCTCCAGTGTATAGAGCGAGTTGGAACTTGAGGAGGAGGTGGAGTTGGTTCTCGCTTTCGCGATGATAGTGGCTGTGTACCCTCCGTTTATCGGGCAAGACCGGCGTGAGAGTTTCTGAGAGCGTCGATGCACACGTGAGCGCTCACACTCTCGTGTTTATGTAGCGTGTGCATCCTTGAGTTCATTCATGAGGTCGGGAGGGCAGGCGGTGACAGCATATGTCATGTGCGTCGTCGCGGTGTCGTAACCGCGAATGGCGACAGTGGTGGTTGTGCGGCGGAACGTGGTTGGCTAAGCGGGGGAAACTCCACCGACACCGCGAAGAGCACGAGAGCTGGTGCATGCTCACAGCCGTCGCCGCAGCCAAAGGCGCATGTTGTCTCGGAAGAAAAACAGCCCCTGCGTGACAAATGAATGAAGACGCCGAGTGGGAAATGAGCTTCGTGACTTTTGTTTACTTGCGTGTACTTGAAAAAAAAAAGGCTGGCTCTTCAAAAAGGGTTCTTGCGACGTCCCAATGCGTTCGCGCTTTTCGTTCCGTTTCACTCGTACTTAAACCCTTATGCGAGGCGAATATTTGTGCCAGCGCGCCCACAACTGCGTCGTTGTAGATGGTAGACGCTGTTTAGAGCACACACAGAGAGAGAGAGAGAGAGAAAGACGAAAGAAAGGAGAAAGGCAGGGAGGTTATCGGGAGTGAGAAATGCGGTTTGCTACCCTACACTGGGCGATGGGAGAGGGGAGTAGATATGTAAAGGATATGTACAGAGGGAAATGCAACAAGTACACATGATCGCTGCTGTTCAAAGCGCAGGACAAATAGTGAACGCTTGTCAGTGCTGAACTAGCTTGTCCGTAAGAATTGCAACAGTCCAAGTAATCTGTGTGCAGCGGCACACAATGTTGCTACAAACAATTATGAGAGGGGACAGTGACGCTGTAGTGCTCACGGGAGCTGCAAGTATTGGCGGTTCAGCCAGTGTGGAAATGATAAAGGTGGTACATATATGCCTGACGAACCGTCGGCCTAAATTTTGTCAATGTGGATTCAAATAGCTTTGTGACTTTGAAAGGAGCCCACTTTTTAAAAATTGTTGCGTTATAAGTGCTGTTGCTGTTATTAAAAAATGCACTCCAATAAACTAGCGAGAAATTTTGCCCTTGCGACATGACGCCAGCTTGGAAAGAACCTGTAACGTTCTGCTAGCAGCTGCGTACGTAAATACAGCAGAAGGTTTGGCAACGCATGAAAGAGACAGTTAATCGCGTAGAGGTCGGCTCGCTTGGGATGTCATATATGTGTGGTACAGATATCAGAACTTTATTGAAAACGTGGCGAACTATTCAGGGCACTGCTCTATGTGACAGCGTCGCGGTTAATGATTATAACAGCAAGAATGTGGCGTTCTGACCTCTGTGCTTCGCCCTCGCAAACTGCGAAGCAAACTGTGGAGGCGACGTCGGTCATCCGCGGAATACTGCGACGGAGAGGGGTGGCCGACCTGCCAAGTGCCGCGTTCCCGTCACTTAACCACGACGCCGCTATAACGTTGTTCTCTTTTCTCTGTCCTTCCGGCTAAGGAGAGCAAACAACGTCTCCTGTATTGGTATACGTGGCGCCGGGGGTATACACATAAGCCATACCTTATACACGGGCTTTTGGAAGCAGCCCCCCCGTTGGCCCAAGGACGCTCGTCCGGCGCATTAGGGGAGCAAACGAATCCCGATAAGCACGCCATTTGGCACAGGTGTCGACAACAGATGGCGCCATCACGGATCACTGGTCCTTCCTGCTCCTTCTTTCTCTCCATAACTTTCTCTCCCTCTCTCTCTCTCACTCACATCCTGTAGTGAGCCTCTCTACTCAGGCACTGACCCCTTATTTTATTTTTTCGCGGCCGCTTATACATATGCGCGCGCAAGTAAGCGCACTCAGGTCGTCAGCATCTCAACTATGTGGTATTCGGAGATTTATGCCGTGTTTTTTTTTCGGCATCTGGTTATGTCTGCGCGCCAAAGAAGTTGGCGCTCGCTTCGCGCTTGCTAAAAGCTGGGCGCGAAATCAGCATATACCGACCTAAACACGCATGCGTAATGAACCCTTCTGGCACGCGCTTGTACGGTGAGTGCACGTGTCAATGATAGTTCAGGATTCGCATTGCGCGCGCGCGGGGGTTTGTGGCTGCATGCATGGTTGAATGATGTCGGCAAAACACCGGAGTCAGCTGGATAGAGCTTCGCTCACTCAAGACGCTTACATTAACCCTGCATGTGGCCAAACACAGTTTCAGATCAAGGAAAAGCAGAACAACTTGTACAGCCTTATTTCTTCTTCTTTCTGGGGTTTTGCGTGCCAAAACCTGTTCTGATTACGAGGCACGCCGTAGTGTAGGGCTCCGGATTAATTTCGACCGCCTGGGGATCTTTAACGTGCACTACAACGCAAGCACAAGGGAGTTTTTGCATTTCGCCTCCATCGAAATGAGGCCGCCGCGGCCGGGATTCGATCCCGCGATCTCGGGCTCAGTAGCGCAACGCCTTAGCTGACTGAGCCACCGTGGCGGGTAGCCTTATTTCTGGCCAAGGAGTGTACAATTTGTTTAAAAAAAAGCAATGGAATGTTAATTCAGTCATAATCGAATTTGTAGAGTAATCAATTAATTAGTAATTGCTTGCTGAAATACCCACACCTTAAATATTTTGCGGGAAGTATCGACGGTGATTGTCAATATAAGCGATGATACGGACGAACGCGAGAAGGAACGAACGAACGAACGAACGAGCGAACGAGCGAACGAGCGAACGAACGAACGAGCGAACGAACGAACGAACGAACGAACGAACGAACGAACGAACGAACGAACGAACGAACGAACGAACGTTTTTTTTTACTGAGTCCGGCCATCGACCACCGTTCACTGATTAACCGCGAAAGCGGGTGAAAATGGGATTAAAAGCTCTATAGCTTGCTCCAGAGTATGAAAAACGCTGCCATCGTCTGTGCGTTATGTTTCCTGTACTTAAGTACGAAATTTTAGGTATCAAAACTGCGCAGCATACAGGTCATGATACGTTGAGCATTACAGGGTTGCACATAAATTTCGCAGTTTAACGTCCCGGAGCCGCGCAGTGGGCTCTGAGGGACGGCGTAGTGGAGGGATCTGATGTAATTTTGATCACCGGCGGTTCGTTAACGGGCACCTAAATCTAAGCACACAAGCGCGTTTGCATTTCGCTCACGCCGAAATGCGGCCGCCGTGACCGGGGATTAAATTTTCCCTGACCTCGTGCTCCACAACACCATAGCCACTGAGCCACCGCGGCCGGCCTCAAGGTGCTCGAAAACGCATAATAGGAGCGTGCAAGTTGTCTGAAGCGTGGAAGGATCTCGAAACTGCAAAAAAACGACAGAGAAGTTAGTTTCTTAAACGTTATGAGCTGTATGCGCTGCGTTTCGCTACCGAACGTCTGTTGACGGTTACAGAGCTACATTTTCGGCTTTCGAAATAGAACCGACGCGCGAAACGAGAGAAAAAGACTCGAAGGATAGCGTATTACTCCCGATGAAATGTCTTTGTCTTTGCATCAGCGTTGTGCGATCGATGATTACTGCGCAACTGCACTTCACGTAACTTCGCAAGTACCGCGAAATTACACGTCAGCACAAGGCCACATAAACCTTGTCTGTCGTGCCGTGCAGCCTGTTCGCCTGCGAAAGCGGGAACAATCTGAGTGTGGCCTTTATTGAATGACCCTGATTATACGAGCCTTCCTGCTAAATTGCTCGCCCGTTCACGGTGAAATCTCGCACTTAGGTAGCCCTATGCGGTGAACTTTGTTTAACGCATCTATGCCGGGTATTACTTACCAGCTTCATATTTATTTCATTTTGTTACCCTGAAACGCATATGCTATACAGAGGGGAGTGGTACATAATATACAGAGAGAATGAACAAATAGGAACAAGAATGACGGAGCAAAAGGCAATACATTCAATACAGAAAGCCAACTATAAGAGCAAAAAATGAATAAAGGAGCCAAGTATATGTTGAAGTAGAAGCAATTGCAAAATAATGTAAACGGTGATAAGCAACAATGCTAAACAGTAGCTCAAACAACAACCACAAGCGGAACAATACGTGCAGGCATGCCGATCACAACGGACCGAAAACCTGATAACTGGCAAAAAAAAAGAAAGAAAATCAGGGATCAGCTTCAAGATATCGCACGAGAGATGAACGAAATGAGTTGGGATCTTACGTTAATGCTACGTCGCGGAAGCTTCGTTCGTAGTAAATCCGCAGTGGGCGTACTGGGTGCATCGGCTCCACTAAAAACTTGTCGATTCCACTGTAACGTGATGGTGGTGCCATCTGTCACGGCTACAGTGAATACCGTGTTTTCGCCGTAGCCGTGACAGATGGCGCCACTGCAGCGCAATCAAAATTTTTAGAGGCGTCACCGCGGACGACACACACGTCAGAATTATCGTGGACGAAACTGGTAAGCAATGCCCGCAAACGTGGTAATAAATTAAATTCACTCAAAATGGCTACCTGCTTGCAAAATGTGAGTTCGAACGCGCCAGTGGTTCAGCAGGAAGGGTCGTGTACACCTGGCACTCCTTATTGTGCGACACTCAGTGTATTCCTTAATTAGCTCAGATGAAACGCCACGATGCCTTCTGCCACATTTCTACGCGTGCAGCGTCAAGTAAGGAGGAAGCACTTGTTGATTGGCAATCGCGCGACACTACTGTGAAGGTTGTAGGAATGAGAGAGAGAGAGAGAGAAGACATCTCACGCCTGCAGACGACACGTCTGCCATTCGTCTGCGCGGCCACGCAGACAAGTTTCGTTATTGCAGTGCCCTTGTTGTCTGCTCGGTTTTGTCTGCTCGTGTTTTGCTTGCGTCGGAGAGACGTCTTCTGCCTTCCCTTGCAGCTCATAAGGCACTACCGCTTTCCCTTCCAATCTTTCACTCTTCTCTTCTCTGGTTCCCTCTCCCTCGTTTCTGCCCAATCACATTGAAGCGGGCGACAGGCGGGCGCGACGCGTACGACGCAGACCTGTCACGCGACGAGTGAAGACGAGAGACAAGCAAAACAACTTCAGCAGGCAGCGCGTCACAATGACTTCGGTACTCGCTGCGCGGCTGTTTCATAAGCGTGCCTTTATCGCCTTCTGTCTTCGTGCGCCTGACGTCATCGCCTGTTGCCGTCTACGGTTCCCGGGCTCTTCTTCCGGGATTGTCTCCGCGTTGCTCACTGTTGTTGCTTCTTTACTTATAGTACCGCGCGGAGAAGTGAACAAATCACACTTGTACGAAGTTTGACCTCCGTATTTCTACGCACTCGGCGCAAGCTGCCGAAGAGTATATAAACTGCTGTAGTGTTATGCTTGCCGACAGCACGCCGTGGTAGAATCACATAACAGACTTTGAGTCGCCGTGTGATGCCTCGTGTCTTAATATGCTGGCACTTTCCGCACCGAAATCGAACACGATGTTACACTGCATCGGGTTACGCTGTGCACGCTGACGCCATTGTGTGTCCGGTGAGCAAAACCTAAAATGTGCATACGGCGCCACATTTTTCTAACTGTTTCTATGGGGTGTCCCAGCTAACGTTAGCCAAGCTGTTCAAAGAAAAAGAAAGCTTTAGAAAGTGAGCCGCAGAATGCGATTATAAGACTTACGGTGTTCGGTCGGCAGAGCTCTGACAACCGAACACCAGTAACACTTATAATCGTATCCTGCGCCATCGTTTTTTAATCTCGTCTTTATTTGAATAGATTGGCTAACATAACCTGGGACACACGGTATAAACACCGTATAAGTCACAGTGCTCACCATACTTTCAGTCTTAAGGCTACTGTTTCTTGATATTTTACTGGAGCTATTATTGTACGACTTCCAGAACGTATGCACTGAAGCATACTTCACTGTTACTACGTCCGCGATAACCACAGCGGACTTTCTCTTCTTCTCTTATCCCTCCCCTTTTCCCTTTCCGCGGTTCAGGGTAGCCAACCGGGCTAAGTCCTGGTTCACCTCCCTGCTTTTCATTTATCCTTTTCTTCTCTCTCTTCACAAATAACGGACATCGACCACAATCTCAATCTCGCTCGGAGGCCAAGCTTCCGCTCTAGTCAACCATTTCCCATATATGTACACTCTTTAAAAAGTTTGCACCCTTTCGGGCTTATCTTGACCCACAACAATAAGCGTAATATGTCTTGCTTGCGTTTCCTTTGCTGGAAACTCTGCGCTCGCTACTTTCCTGTCAGGAATCCTATGTGATGCTGATAACGCTCATGCATTTCGTGACCTGGAAGTACTGGGCGCACATCATTCAAGAAAGGAAAGGCGCGTAAGACAGACGACGATTATGGTTGCGGGACGAGATAAGCCCCAAATGGTGCAAACGTTTCTTAGAGTGTAGAGTTTTCCTCCCAAGATATACGAATCATGCAAAAACGAATATTTCGGGCCATTTGGCTATCTCAATTTATTTTAGAATGGGACTAGCCTATTAGAGCTTGGCTGATGCAATGTTTGATCGCCTCTCTTGCTTCTTCTTGTTTGTTCCTGCATCGAGCTTTTCTCTCTTTATTTTTAGCTTTAAGAAAGCATTTAAATTTAACATATGAACTATTCAGTACGAAATAGTATAGTCGCGATGACACCTATGTGTGAGGACTTCGGCAGCTTTCCTGGTTTCAAGCATGGAGAGCAGCCGCCGCCTTAGCGCTCGTGCTATTATAGCGGTGCACAATATTTGGAATAATCGTGTTCCGGGTATTTTTGCCGCTATCATGAGCGATAATTGCAGAGAAACAAACATACCAGTTAATGTCACATTGCTAACTATATGTTAGAGGAAAAGCTCTGTTACGCTACAGATTCCATGACCTGGGTGATCGGGGAGGGGTGCATAAGGAGTGATGAAGGGAGCAGATGAAAAATAAGATCGATAGAAACAAAAGTTCAGTGAACATATACTGGAGAACAATTAAAAAACTAGACATGAGCGTAGAACAAGTCAGCGCGGCACAGAACGTCGGACAGATACTCCGATAATTGGCCCAAAATTAGATCACACAGGTTATCAGGATGTTTAGACTTCAGTCGGGAGTCTAAATGCGTGTTCTTGAAAAATGATGGCTAAGGGTTACGTTAGCTTGATCTCACCGAGTCCTGCGATTAAGCGGAAGATGAAATGAAGTCGCGTTTAGTGAAACGCCTGTTTTTAGCACACGTTCGCTCTTTCTCTGTTATAGATTATCTATCTATCTATCTATCTATCTATCTATCTATCTATCTATCTATCTATCTATCTATCTATCTATCTATCTATCTATCTATCTATCTATCTATCTATCTATCTATCTATCTATCTATCTATCTATCTATCTATCTATCTATCTATCTATCTATCTATCTATCTATCTATCTATCTATCTATCTATCTATCTATCTATCTATCTCTAATGCCCCAAGTACAGCACGGGCGTCACGTCGGAGGTCATTCCCATCCTTCGACGTATACGCACGAAAAAAGAACGAAGGTGAGCAGAAGCGCGGGCATGAGGTGGGGGTCAACGGCCTTCGCATGACTTGCGTGGTATGACGTACGATGAGCTGGACGGACGAAGAGTTGATGAGCTGCGAGTGGTAGAACCTACGAAAGAGACCGAACCGGCAGACATATCGCCTAGATTCTCGCTTGACAAGCTTAGCTCGCGATTCAAGGGGCAGTAACGGCTGGAATGAAAACAGAAATCGGGGATAAGGGAGCCTTGCTGCGCGGTTCTGAATACATTCAACATGTCCTAAATAAGTTATATACCGACCAGGGATCGCACATAGCGCATGCGTACTCAATGTAATTGCGACCTATAGCTGCTCGCTTCCGGGTATTTCCGCAGTGCCGAGCGTCTCAGACCGAAACGATGTTCGTTGTCGCTGCGGAGGTGCACGCCTCGCCTCTTTTTTTTTTCGCTTGTCAACACCGCTGCTCGGGGTCGCGTCCCACGTTTACGACCCGGGGGTCGGAGCTCCTGCGCGCTTGCCTCGTGAGCCTGCGCAGTGCGGGTGTCAGAGACAAAGTGAAGAGAGGGGATGGAAATAGAGGGAAGGAAAACAAGGCAGCCGCGAAAGACGCTGGGGTCGAGGGAAATAAGAATGTTGGCAGCGAGGTTGTTTTCACGTTCGAGATAAGATGGCCAGAGAGAGGGAGTGGGGTTTCGCTCCGGCGTTGCTAAAAACGTGCAACGCTATCGATTCCACGATTTTCCATGTACTGTTTTACGTTACTGGCGTAGAGTATGTATTGTATATATTCATTACATTTCAACATATACGTTGAAGTTTTGCATACGCATAGAGTATGGTTAAATAAGAGTTCTTTCTTTTTCGCTTTTCAGTGCCTGTTTGAGTAGAACAGTATTACAATTCAAAATATGCGATAACGGTTGTCTATAGCGTATGTGGGGGTGGGGACCTTTGTCGGGCATGCCCGCCCTTAGTCGTCGTCTCTCCTTGAACTTTCGAGAAAAATAAGATGCACAGCAATGTGTCGTCGATTCTGTTCTGTAAACTGCCAAACACTGTCGCATTCGCTAAACCTTCACTGTCATCTCCCATTGGCTTACAGCGTGGCTAGGTACACCTTCCCCGACTGGCGCGTAACGTCAACAGGACAGCATTCAACAACGTGGCGAGTTCGATAGCACCCAAAGTAGCACCGATGGTCGCTTATAGAGCAGGGGTGGCCAGTCGCCAGTGGTGATATTCGAAGAGGCACAAAACAATTAACTTCGCAATCAAGAAGAGCTCCGTCATATGCGCTGCATTATAGTAAATATCGCCGTTTTGTGTTGCAGAGCCACCACAACAAGTCATGGGAGTTTAATTCAGTGGGCGACTTTGTTAACACATGCCCTCCCTGCTAAAATTACAAGCAATGGAGTACAATTCCCGAAAGCGAAAGATGCGAAAGTGCGTAAAAGAACTGTTCACTTCAGCAAAACCTAGCGCGTTGTTGCACGGACTTAACTTAGATAAGATTAAATTTGAAGGAAGTGGAGGGCGTGCTAACCGCGCCGCGAGAGCTTATAACGAGCGCCCGACAGCTGAACTTCGCTCTGCGGGATGTCGGAGAGGAGAAATAAAATAAAAGTGAAAATGGAGGAAGGGCACAATGTTTTTTTTTTTTTGGTGGAGGAAAGAGAGACCGTGTCGCAAAAAAAAAAAAGATACCTAGAAAGATTTGTTGACATCTCTTGCAAAAAGATCGGCGGCATCTGAGAAGTCAAGCGGTAACACCATCACATGCAGATGCTTTACGTGAAGTTTAAAGGAAGTATATAGTCGAACTTTGAAGCGCGGTTTTATGTAGCAACTACATTTTTTTATTGTTTTAGTTTTTCTGAACAAACATTGAGGGCCATGTGCCACCTTTACAAAACCTACCATTTGCTTTTTTCTTGTCAGACTTGTACGGACTAGATACACATGATGGCACATTTACACGGCGCCAGCTATGTTTTCTGACAATGAAGATAAAAGAAAGCGAGAGTGATAGTCAAGGAAGTAAGTTCAAGAAGACACAAATGCGACAGTTCCGAGAATACAGTGACCAAAAGCAGAAGCAGTGCGAAATTTGTTAATTCATAATTCGGCAGTCATAATAAGGACAGCGTGACGTCAAAGCAACGCACCCAAAGACGAAGTTTCAGGGACACAAGGCGAAATAGTAATGCGTGCACACGCTGACGCAGCCACGCTGTATTGTCCATCACTAACAAGCTGACAAAAACTACAGAAGGCGGGGAATGAGAGTGCTATCACCGCATTGGTGCACATAATCTATTGAAACGTGCAAGATATGATCCACAAGCGCAAGTCCTGCATGTAAGGCATATACTATGACACCATGGCAGAACCCAGCAACCTTTAACCGTGCACGTATAAACACACAATAAACACTTGCATGTAAGTCGTTAAAAACAACGGTTCTACACCTAACAGCATCAATGAGAATCAAGTGTTGTTTTTTACCGTAGCTGTGCTGGCCTTAGCTCAGGTGGATGCGCAGATTGACCCTTGAAAATAGGCCCGCCAGAGAGACTACATCGGGCGGAAATGTCAGGTCACAGGAGTATTGCCGAGAATGGTTGGAGAGGAAAGGATAAGACCATTCGGCCGCGTAATGAGAAGATACGAGATGCGCATAGCGCCAAGAAGGCGACGACCGATTGATTCCGGGTGTTGGGAGTAAATGAAGTCGGCTTCAAGAATAAGGGGTGAGACAACGGGGAGGCTGATATCGGCACCGAGAAGCCGAGAAAGGAGTGGACGGCTGTGCAAAGGAGAGGCAGAGAAAATTCTTCAAAAGCAGGGACTGAATTTAATAGCTGGACATGGGTGATAGAACGTGGGTTCGTACACTGAATCACGTGTTCTTTTGGCAAGGTTTAGACTATACCAATCAGTGTGTGTTAGTGAGCGAGGTTCGTGTGCTATTGTATACTCGCCGACTCTTGATCGTCTGTTCCAGTTTCGTACTATTCGCCCCATTGACTTTTGTACAAAAATTACTAGAAGGAACTCGGACACTAGTGTCTGCAATCTACCAGTGTACTACTAGACACTAGTACTAGACACTACTAGGGTCCTATAAGGCGGTTCTGCTAGCATGGGAATAGTGACATGCACGTGGATGGGCCCAAATCTTCATCCTTGAGGCTTAAATAGTTTTGCGACCTTGCAAGTTGGTCATATTTAACGAAACGTGTTACCTTATAAATGCAACAATTCGCTATGATTGCGCGTGTGTGCAGGTAAAACCCTGCTGCGTTTAGAAGACTACATTAGTGCTTGGAAATTCAGAAATGCGAGGAGAAATAAGTAACATCGCAAGTACGTTTGAAGCCGCCAGCTGGCGAAGATTAGACAAATCAATGTGCTAACTATAATTCCCTTGTTAGTTTAATTGTTGTAGCGTCAAGGGTTTCTTTCCTACAGTAATTTTCCTATGAATTCTCAATGTTCCGTCTAAAGAACACGCGTGTCCAGGAGTTTTGGACATTGCTCCCTGCGGTTATGTGTCGAACTTCACCACAGTACATCAGCGTAACTCAATGAGCAGCATTAAAAAAAAAAAAGAAAGAAAAAAAGAAAGGGATTTTAAAAAATCGGTCGTATTTCAACAACTTCCAGTTAGCTGTTTCGAGAGTATTAACATGCGTATTTGAGGCCCTTAATCGTAACGTCTTTACTCTGTTGTAACAGTGTTTTGGTCAGGATTAAAATACTGCTATGAAGGAGCAGAAAAGTTACGAATAATTGCCGTAATTACGTATGTTATTAAAACAGCGTACCCTCTCGGCGTTCCTGGCTCAAAATTGTCGAAATTCGCGCGGCCTTTTGAAATATCCTCTTGAAAAATGCTGCGCAGTGAGCTATGCTGGTGCATTGCAGTGAAGTTCGACAGATAGTGGAACGGGCGATGTCCAAAATTCCTGGGTACAATTGCGGAAATGCGCATAGATTTCGCCGCAGTGTCACTCTCTTCTCATTGATTGACGCCTACTCGCGCGCTGCTGCACGCATTTAACGAGACAGAACAGACAGCTCGGGGCTCTTATTTCGGGTGCCGAAAGTTGGCGTCGCGAACTCTTCCGTCTGCAACGAGCGTCAGCAAGCAGAAGTGGTTCTCGTCGACACCGAGGTCTCTCTCTCTCTCTCTCTTTTCTACGTGCGTTGCCTCGTGCTCGCACGCCAAGGTCAACGACCAGGAGAGGCGAGGTTTAACTGCACGTGGAGAAGTGCGTTTTGTTTACCTATCCTGCCTTCTGTTCTCACACAGTGTAGCCGGGTTTAGTGAGGCTAAGGCCTCTATCTTCACTTTAATAGCTGTATCTTGTTTCTTGCGGAAATTTGCAGATCATTTGTGCAGAAGAGAGGGTGAAAGAGAAAATGTGGGGAGGGAAAACGGATATTTCTGCGTATGTCCGAAGAAAAATGTGGAGGAGGTTAAGTAACGAAGAAAGAAATAGAATGAACGGCATCGAATCGGCACTGCTATTGAAAATGTGGGATGCGCAGAATACCATATTTCCTACATTCTAACGCGCACTTTATTCTTTTTTTTTTCTCGGAAAATCTCGATAAGAAAGCTTGACCCGCGTGTTAGAATAAAATACGAAATGAAAACTGCAATAGGCACAAATCTTACCCCCTAATCATGAATCCCACCTTCCAATCTCGAAGGCCGTGCTTTGCTGTACTGTGGGTGCCGGAAGCTCCTGCGAGAGCCGGCAGTCTGTCGTCACTGGCCGGCACCATGTCGCACCTCATAACCTCAGAGTAATTACATCAGTGTAATGGATTGCGATCTCTAAGGCCTGGCTATTCCGTACTGCGGGCGCTGGATTTCGTCATGGCCGCTAAATATCGCTCTCATCCAATAAAATCCAACAGAGATCTCCCTCCATCTGTATCGAGGTAACTTCTTGAAGTACAAAAATCAAGGTGAGCGTTACAGTTAAGCGCAGTAAATTTTTCATCTCTGGCCGTGAAAACTACGATGCATGTTACCGCCCTCTACAACTGAGAGCGAGTTAAAATCAAAGAAATACGGCAAATCCAGGGAAGCTCACAAAGGTATTGCCTGTGTCACTGTGTGATAGCACGTACCACATTGTCCTTGTCTTTGCTTGCAACACAGATTTCTAATATCGTCTTTAAATGCGAACGGTCGAAATAGGACGCAGTTGATAGTACACAGCGGACGAACACTGAGCGACTAATACCCGCTTCCATATCGACATTCGGCTGGGTTTTTTAGCTTTTCTATGACTTAATTTAAACATGGACTTGTTCTTGCAAGGGACTGAGTGCCCGTACTTATGAAATCCATGACCTATACCTTCCAAATAGCATCATAGAAAGGTTCCGGCGTGTCGATTCTGAATTGTTCACTACCAAGTCCATTGGTTAGACGTATGTTGTCATTTGACGACTTATATTTTGTAAATCCAGTAAAATTATTATTATTATTATTATTATTATTATTATTATTATTATTATTATTATTATTATTATTATTATTACTACGCACCTAGTTTTGCCACTACTATGACAATTCTGCGTGCAAACTACCCGCGTGCGGATGTACTCAGTCGCATTTTTTATTATTTCTTTTCTTTTTTTACGTGAACAAGACGCATCTGGCTTCCCTCTAGGCTTCTCCAAGCCCTTGGAGCTTAAGATTTCCGCACTTTCTTATCTCACGAGGTGCGGCCTTTACGAAAGCGCTCTCCGATACACTCGTCCTCCATGCCGCCTATGGCGATATGGGAGGCTAGATTAAGTTAGTTTAGGTTAGGTCAGGCGATTGCCACTCAAAGCTTTTGGCTACTGTGTCCGAAGACACCCACAACACGAGCTTAGTTTCTACGAGTAATCAAGCTGCACCGGCGCCGTTCTTCAGCCTTCTCGATTTCGCGCTGCCAATTTGGAAATGTACATTTTTTTATACGGTATGGTTTAAATTGAATGTGAAGCAGGCTTCCCCTCACTGATACTGTTAGTGTGGAGAAGCCAGTTTTAACTAATGTTATTAGCAAGCTTCCCCTTCGCGCGCGCCAACATGCGCCCTGACACATACATGCAGATGCAGGTTCGGAGGCTCGTCGCAAAAAAAAAAAAAAAAAAAAAAAAAAAAAAAAAACGAGAGAAAAAAAAAAACGCACAAGAAAAGAATCCGCATAAACGTGAATGACACTTCGCGAAAGAACAAGCACCACAAATGAGACTGGTTTCATAATGGTAAATTTATTATCTGGGGAGTGGGATCGTTGAGGCGCATCTCTCATTAAGTTTTGCTCGAGCATAAAATCCATTGTCTAGAGACGCTCGAAGTCGACACAAGCTGCCGGTTTTTCAGGTTTCTTGTGAGCAGACCACCTCAGACGTCCCTTTCAGGTGACGCTCTGCTTTTGTATGCTGGAGGACTTTATTATTCTTTTCTCGTTTCTTTCTTTCTAAAAGTATTTTTTTCCAGAACGAGATGAAAACATGTTTTGCACATTGTCTAGAATTTTACATACGTGCGTCATGCCGTGGAAGTTATGGCAGTCACGCTCGTTTGATAGCTTTGTTTACCGTCGTCTCCGCTTCCCTGACTGCAACCTATCGCTTTTCAGATCTCTCTCGAGTTTCACCTTGTTGTTTGTCGCCTGTAGTATGCTTACGCCACGGTGTCAACCTCTTGCATAACGCACGTCAACCATCTTTATCTGGCCGTCTGTTTCTGCTCTGGTTTCTAAGTAGGACGTCCTTACACAGCCTCCCTCGTTATGGCGATGCTGATGTCTAGTCGCACTATTTCGTCGGTACTCACAGCTACTTTGAATACCTGTGAGTATTTTTGTTTTCAATACCGGCGCACTGGCACCAGAAACCGAGACTCACTTTAGAGAGCGCCACTTTCGTAGTGGTTGGTCAGTTTATGAAACAATATTATGCCAACGTCAACTTTCAACAAATGTCTGGCTGATACCGCGTATAAACGTCAGGGGGCTCCGACAGTTGTCCAGGCTTTATCAGTAGCAGATGTTGGATGTCTGGAAGCATGACAATGCCGCAGTGAAGCGCTGGCTGCCATGCATTTCAGAACTGGTTACGCTTTGCAAACACACAAAAGGCTATGATCCGCACTTTTTGTTTTATACCGAGGGCATGGTGGCTAGTACTGAACGTGTGTTCAAGTTCTGGCCGGTGTAATAGACAGTATGATGTGAAGGCTACGACGACAGATTCGATCGCGCTTGTCGAGTGCTCCAATTCTGGCCAGCATTGAAGACAGTCTATTTTGAGGGCTAATATGAAAGCTTCGAGCACAAGCTTAGAGCTTCTTGCTTGTGTGCAGACGAGCTTCCCGCCGAGCTTCCAGACATGCTGCACAGCCGCCATCTTTTTTGGACAGCTGTGAAGCCTGCATCAGTCTTGACTTTGATGCTGTTATCACGAAGCTCTTTTCTTTGTCGGCTTCGTCGGAATTGGAAGAAGTCGTACGATGACAGCGGTCCGGTGGTTTTGTTGTCTATTTCGCCATGCAGGAAGAAAGCACTAGGGGTTAACGTGAAGCCAGAAAAAAAGTTGGCCCAATACGTGATCACACCACGGTAGGTTTTCCGTGTGTCCCCCGACCGCTCCCAATACTGTCTCAGTGCGCCCTCTTAGGAAAAGATAACAAGTGTAACAGCAACACGCGGTTGAGGCGCTCGCACGTCTAGCAAACTAATGTGCACGTTACTTACAAGGAGCGACTGAGGTTGCGCAAGCTTATCCGCAGAGAATGTGCTCAGAGCGGTTGACGAACCACGCTCTCGAGCGCACATCGATTATAACCTGCCAGGAGCCAAACACACTGGGCCGAGTCTCTTGAACACAAGATCACATGTTGGACTTACTATAGGAGAAACGTGAAAGAGAAAAGCGAAGGGTGCGGCTTCACGGCAGAGCTGGCTTTCGAAGCTGGCTGCCTGACGTGATGCCTCTTCCCAGTTCTTACAGCGAAAGCTGTTAGCCTCTAGTTGGTCGGGATATTTTGTGGGGTGCTCCCCACAAAAAAGACTACCACCACCGCGGACACTCAGACATACCTCAAACTGCAGCTGGAAAAGGGCTTTCTGTTTGAGTTTCCGGGTCGCAGAATTAGGCATTCCCGTCCGATCGAATTGCAATCCGATGCTATCACGTCTGCAGATTGTGCCTGTCGTATTTTACGAATTTGCTGACGGATTTTACTTTGCAGAAATACAATTAGTTCAATAATGCACTTGCGCTAGGCGGAGGGCCTACAAGAATGAGGATGTATGCCACACTTCCGCAAACTTGCGGTGCGCGCATGACGAACGCGTGCACATCTGTCTGTTGCATAGCGTGTGCTGCGACCGTAATCGACTTTAGGGCAAACACTGTCCAGAATACAATACCGCCACCTAACGGCCTCAGCAGTTCAGACACACTTCAAACGGCAGCTGGGAAAGGGCTTTGTCTTTCAATTTCCGCGTAACAGAATGATGCTTTCTCGTATATTTAAGCTATCATGTCTGCAGCTAGTGTGTAAGTCGCACTTTACGCATTTTCTGTTGCAATTTACTTTTAAACATTCATTTAGTTCAATAAGGCACTTGCGCTTGGCGCAGGGCCTAGAGGAATGAGGATGTATGATGCACTTCCGCACACGTGCGTGCGCGCTTGAGGTACATCGCTTGTGGAGGTGGTGCTTTTGTAACGTCGTCTAAGGTCACTTGAGGTAGCGGTACTTGTCTAAAGTCGGTGGTGCTTGTCTAACGTTGGCAACAGCTTCGCTCTACACCCGCTTTCACAGGGGGAATGGAGGCGGAATTTTATAGCGATAGCTCTATATACTACTCTAGTTAGAAACCCAGAAAACGCCTGGTTCCGTAAATGTGACCTGCAAGCTCAGCCAAGGTCAAATTGGGACTTGGCCTGCCACTACCGGCAGCTGCTGCGTACGCTGCGTGGGCGCCCATGTTTTGAAAGCGATCTGCGATGTGGACTAAGTGCGCGGTCCCGTGGGCCTCATCTTTAAAGTGATCTGCGATGTGTGCAAAGTGCGCCGAGTGCTGGTAGCTTCGTATGAGCTGTGCTTTCGAGGCTTAATTCGCGTTAAAGCGAGATGCAGCATGAAGGTCAATTCGCTCGCTGCTGCTGCCGCGCCGAGCAGTGTCTATGTGTTGTCTTGCGGTGCAATTCTAGATGCGGTAGTTACTGCCGAGCAGCATCTGTGTCCTTTCCCAAAGTTAGCGAAACCGTGCTATCTCTCGACAAACTTGGCTTAACTGCGTTCAACCACGGCGAATTTTTTTCGTCGGATGTATTCCTACAAAGTGGGTAAACCAATAAAAGAAACAAATAAGCCCTTCATACGACGTAACGCAAAAATGAAGAAGTAATGGTTCGACGGCGGTAGCCGATAGCGGCTGGCTGGCCTTTATTTTAGTTTGTATTAGCGATAGACGGTTTATGTTTTTTTTTTTCAAGCGTAAACTAGATAAAAGGTTTATGCCAGATGTGCTACTGCATTTGGCCACATAAGCTCTTTTTGCAAAATAATAAGATATAAAAAATACAGTAAAATAATCCACGTAAGTGCCCTGAGAAGCTATGTAGGTTGTAAAAAGTGGTATCTCGCGGCCCTGCCATAAAGGTCGGCCCCGAACGCAATCGACCACTGGAGAGGTGCGCGGAGAACAACCGTTGTGTAAAAAATGAATAATAAGCAGCCGTTCTGCTGTCGAGGAAATCGGGTTAAGCCATGGAGGAAAGGAACAAAACAGGAGATGCCCTGACGTCACGTTTTTGAAGCCGGAAGTGCATCCATGTTGGTGTGCCATCGCCCTCTGCGCCTCCACTCAGGGGTTCTGCAGCTCGCCGCAGCAGATGGGCGCGAACTTTGAACTTGCATTGTTACGAGCCGCCGGAAGTGTGGGCTGCTGACGCGCGTCAACACAAAGCCTACGAAACTTCTGTAGCAGTTTTAGTGAAGCAGACGCGCTCCTTTGGTTTTCCGTGGCGCGTTGAAGAAGACGACGAAGGCCTGCGCCGTGACTGCTTGAGTATATCTGTTGCTGGCTGATACTCACCACTCACATACCCAAAACACAACTTTCAAGCTTACACACCACACTCCAAAGCCAGCTTTTCTCGCGAACAAAATGCGCTGCGAGAAAGACAGCGGCGGACAAATCTTATCATACTTTTCAGAGACCGAGAGCAGCAGCGAAAGTTTCAGGAGCGTGGTTGCTGTGGCAACGTTCACATTTGGGGTACCCGTCCCAGTTCCTTTGCGACACGTGAACACTCTCTCCAAGTTAAGCGGACGTGTGTGTTTCTTCTGTGTTGCTCCGAACGATTTGCACTGAAGAGTACCACGCTGTGCTAACCACACCCGGTCACACGCAATGCAGCCAGCTCCGAAGTTCCGGTTAAGAAACTCGCGTTGAATCAAACCTGGCCGTCGCACTGGGGAAGTTGGCGCTAGATATAGAGGCGTGCTAGAGAGCCTACATTCAAGCGCTCTTTTAATCGGCGTTGCATGTAGGCTCCCCAAGGCGTGCACCACCGTTGTTGGGTTCCTGGCGGGCAAGACGACGCTGACGTTTAGCCTCAACAACGCGCTCCCGCAACTCGATCGGAGTGGGGGCTCTTCCCTCACGTTTTGCCTGAGCTTCAGAAGCCCTCACGCTAGAATCGGCACGTCCACGACGAGGCCTTTCCCGAGCGCGTTCATTCTCGATGGATTACCGTGAAATTTCTTCAAACCAGAACAGACGCAGCTACAGGGCTTCGTTCGCTCGCACGTGAACTTACACTTGCACAGTGGAACTCGGCAGAATTTACCAACGCTCGTCTCCACAGCTTGGATCGGAATCTACAGCTCCGTCTTCCGTCAGGAATATCTAGAGCTGAGGGGACGCTTTTGTGCCGCTTGTGGCTTGGCGTGGCCTTCAGCAAATGCTTACTCATTTTGGATCGGAATAGCCAACAGCCGTACATGCGATAACTGTATAGCTGCGAGGAAACAATCCCCCACTTTCTCGGTGAGTGTCCCCGCTTCAGTGCGCTCAGGAAAGAACTTTCAAGAGCGTTAGATGGACTTGATAAACGCTCTTTGTCAGAGGAAAGGGTCCGGGGACACTGGCCGAGACCGTCCTCAGCACAGGAGGCTTTGAAAGCGTTGTTTCGCTTCTTACGGAGAACTGGTCTCAGAGACAGACTTTAGGCAGTGCCGTATTCTAAATTTGTTTTTGTGCTCTTCTTTACATTTCTTTTACATCTCCTTTCTATTATCTTTTATTCCCCTTGCTCCCTTTCCGCAGCACAGGGTAGCCAGCCGGCATGAGAACTGGCTAACCTCCCCGTCTTTCCGTCTATTCCTCCTTCCTCCTCCTCCTCCTTCGCCTGTTGAGAAAAGGGGGGTAAGCGAAACTTGTCGCCCGATTCCAGCGTGCCGATTCTAGCGTGAGGGCTTCCGAAGCCGAGGCGACACGTGGGCGAAATGGGCCGAGCCTAGTGATTGTGCAGGAAGGGTGGAAGCTTAATGGCGCATACTCCTGCGTGCGGCCTGCCGCGTCGGGTGCGCTGCAATTGGAGCGAACGTGACAGCCGTAGTTCCATTGCAGCCGATTACACCGTTTTCGATGCACGCGGCATGCCGCACCCCCCCTTTTTTTTTAATCCAGCGGCCATGCCCCTGTAATGCAGGCAGATCCTGGTGATAGTGCAAAAAGGGTCCACGCTCAATGGCACATACCCCTGTGGGTTCGGGGACCTGTAACGCGCCCTTGAACTACCCTTGTCACACGTGGGACCCAAAGAGACAAAATCACCAGCCCTTCCCCTGTCGAGACAATGGGGGTAAGCGAAGCTTGGTCGTCCGATTCTAGCGTGAGGGCTTCCGAAGCCCAGGCGAAACGTCAGCGAAGAGCCGTGGACCCCGAGTTTCGGGAGCGCGATGTTGAGGCCAAACGTCAGCGAAGAGCCGCCGACCCTGAGTTTAGGTCAAACGAAGCGGAACGCCTGCGACAGCGTCGTCTTGCCAGAAGCTTCGCTTACCTCCCTTTTCTCGACAGGGGAAGGGCTCTGAATTTTTTAGCGTTACATCGCCGGCGCAGGCTAGCGTATACAAGCTTCGCTTGACAATGTCTACGCTTTACGAACAACAGTTATGTGTACACAACTTCGGCAGACACCGAAGTCTGCTTACGTGTCAGAATGCGAAAACATTATAGTACCTTTGGTGAAATGTCTTTTATTTTTATACAGCGAAGCTGTATATGGCTAGCCGATTGGTCCGTCTGTCACCTGTACGCAGAAAACTCGTCATATAATTAGCAATGGATCGAGCGTCGTCGTCTTGTTCTACAGCTGGCTGCGTTGCCGCTCATCATTCCAGCGTAGAATTTCACTTCTGTTCTGTCGTCGTAATGGGGAGGCCGCGTTTACGGGCGTTTGAGCCATTCATTGTCTTACGTGACGGACAGACTTAATAACAGAGGTGATACGCGAATGTGCGTGCGTACCTGTCGTCACGATGACCGCCGATCAGGACAGTAAATATGTTTGTACCTTCGTTCAAAATTTTGCGTCACCTCTGCGTCGTGCGCTACTCAGCTTCGCTGGTCATCCACTTTCACAGAGTGGAATGGCTCATGAATTTTTTTCTTCCTCGACGATTTTAGCCGTCTACGGCGAGTATTCGAGCGCAGCCTGGGAACACTAGAGGGATACCTTGCGCGGCAATCGTTCAGCCGCCATGAGTATTAGGGGTAGTTCGCGAAGTTTTCAATACGATTTGGCTTGGATTTGGTGAGAAAGCGCATGGTGTCTCTTTCAACTGCCCTTCGCTGTTCAATTATCTTACGTGGTATCCTGGCAACGTTTCGCCAGACCAGTTAGGTGTTTTACATTCACGATTAATTCATCTCGTTGCGTAATTTCCAGCGAAACCTGCTTCCTCCGCTCGCTGTGCTGTGGGCTGTTTTAGTGCCCATCGACCATTGTGAAAATGGTTCGAGCGGTTGCCCAAGGACGTAAGAATTTTCGCGTTGCGAGCGTATTTGAATATTAAAATCAGTGTCGTTTGCGACATAAATATCCCTCTGAAAAGTACAACATAGTGCACTTTCTTCCAAGGCCGGTGCGTCTCCCAAGATGCAGAAGGCGTAGCTGAAGTCCCTCTGTCATGGCCGCTTTAGTGCCGCTCAGGCAAACGGCGCTGTCGACGAGTATGAGTTCAAGAGCGCGCCCCCAGGTATTTACGCTCCGTTATGGCGTCGCTCCAAGATCTATTTCGAGCACTTGTACAGACGTTTCGGGCGCGTGACTTGAGAGGGTATGCGACGCGAAGGGCAAGGCACGAAATAAAAGGCGGAGGAGGGGACACGGTGATAAACGACGCGTGTAAATTAGGTGATCGATCAAACACGTGGTGTATGCATGAGCAGTGATTCTGCAGGCGTCCTGTAGGTCAGGCTCCTGGAAGGAAAGTGACAACGCGATGTCTCTTTCACGCTATCCCTTTCATTTTTCCTTTTCTTATTTCTTGAAGCGATCCGTCACCGTTTTGTGACGATCGTCGCCAGCACGCGGCGGTCGTCGATTTTAGTCGCGCCAAATCGAAGTCGTATACGGCATGTCAGGAGGCGATATGACATCGGCACTTTTCTTCGTTTTATTATAAACGCGTCGGATGGTGTCGTGTCATTTTATTGTGGCTTGCTATAGCTCAGATAGAACGCGGCATGGGAATTTTCGAGGACGGTCATAAAGGACGCTGCGAAACATGTGGAAGCTAGTCAACGATTCACTACTGATGTCGCAAATAACTAGAGCATACGGTGGCAGCTTGGTGAAGTACTGTCAAAGACAAAAAAATGACGAGTGCTTATTGGATATGGAGAGATCAAGAGAGAAGAGCAGACAGATTGTAATTAATGGATACTTCTTTTTACCCTACACGGGCGAAAGTGGAAAAGAGGAACACGTAGGGGGGGGGGGGGGGATGGGGTGGTATGGAGGAGAGTGCCTCAATATAACGCTCGTTCGGGACTCTCGGTCATAGCCTATTGCTCTTTATTCTTCGGGTAGTGGGTGGCGGTTCAGTTAATCAAGCGCCGAGCAGAAAATCCGCACTGTGTAGCATAGAAAAGCAGGGGACACCGATGACCCCGCTGTGTTGTATATGAATGAATGATGCCCAGGACGGGCTTAAATATACGTTTGTAAGTGGAAATCTGTAAGCACGCTAACGATTGCGCCCATGATTTATACACTCTGTGAGCCGCCTAATATAGCAATCACCGCTCCTACCCTCAGGTGTTCACGCCTAGAAGGTATTGTTGGGTTGCCGCGTAGCGAGTTATCAAAGTTGACCCCACAATTCCCCCTTGTTTCTTTTTTTATATTCTTCGTTCCTGCATTCCCATAAGGCTTCGATGAGATTATATACACGGCGGGCCCTATCCACACGGCGGGCTCTATCCCACACGACTTTTACCGCTGAAGAAAGGTTTAGTGTCGCGCCGGGCTACGCGTGTGCCTAATTTCACCTGTGGGCGAACCGAAGGCAGTGGGCTTCGAACCTACTACAGTCGAATCGGGATATATCGAATCAGAAGGGGATCACCCAAAAAGTTCGACATTTAGGTTGTTCGAAAATGTTCAAGGGGATTTTACGGCTGTTCGTTATACACAATAATTCGTTATAAGCGGGTGCGGTATATCCGGGTTCGACTGCACATCCCGCAGACGAAGCGGACTCTCAGCAACGATGCCACCGATGCTTTTAGAGGTGCTACGGAAGAGAGTAGGAGGGGGGGGGGGAGAGAGAGACGGGGGCAGTCTTTCATTACGTTACCACCAGATTATTCGCCTATCTGCGCTGTACATTCCTCGGCGAACCGCTCAAATTCGTGGCGTTCATTAATTTATCTATTTTTTCACTCCCGTATTTCGGCGTGCCGACCAGCGCAGTATAGCATGCACCGACGCCAGCTAATTCCCGCGCTTCTGCTGAGAGGGCAACCGGTATCCCTGGCAATAAAACCTGGCTGCTGCTGACGTGGGCAGACTGCCGGCGGCGGTATGGCGCGCCAGACGAATCCCCTTCCGGCGGAAGCACCCGGAAGAGACTAGCGAACTACTCCCCCCGGCCAATGTGTAACGAGCATCGGAGTAAAGAAGCAACGAATGGGCAAGAAACGAAAATATATAACAAACGCAGAAGAGAAGCCAGTTAAGGTGATTCGAAGGAGAGAAACCCGCTGAGCACAGCAGTAATGCGGTCGGAGAGCGCGGAATGCGGGCACCGGTGGTGGAGGCGCAACGCTTCTGCTTTTCTATAAGCGCCGCAGTGAACAAAAAAGACGAATACGACCAATAAGGCTGATAGCAGTCGCGCCTTTGACGCCGTGGAATATGATTTTTACGCTGTTCCTCGCTGTTTGCGGTTGCTCCGACATTTTGTCTCTCTTTCTCTGTTTCTTTTTTTTTTCTTTGTTCTGCTTTCTCTTTCTGCACCCTACATATCTACCCAGCGAATACGTTTCAACGTGTCGGCGCTGCGTTTCCGCGCGACTGATTAGCTGCTTGACTGTGTACACCACACTGTAGGAACTTGTCTTGCGGAGGAGACACACGCCCGCAATCTTCAGCGAACGTTTCGGACTGTTACCGTAACTTTCTAGCAATTTGTGTCGATATCTACTATGCGTTAGCGTCTGATAGCAATTTCGCGTTGCTTGAACGATAATCGAGCGATCAGCTCTGCGCATCATTCTGCCTGCCTGCTCCAAAGTTAGCGCGGCTTTATTGTTCATTCCTTGCACCCACTGCGGTGCGGTAGTGGCTTTTGCGTTGCACTGCAAAGCCCCGAGTGCGAGGGATCGAATCCCGGCCGCGCGCTCTGCATTTCGATGGGGGCGAAATGCAAGAGCGCCCGTGTGCCATACATTGGGTGTACGTGAAAGAGAGCGGTCGGAATTAATCCGGAGTCCCCCCAGTACGGTGTGCTTCATAATCAGATTAGTGGTTTTGGCACGGGAAAGCCCAGAATTTAATTAAAATTTCCGATGCCTTGCAATCAACTGGCGCTCACGTTTGCATTCGTTCCTCCGCTGACAGCATTTTCGTGGCTTTTGTTCTCACCGTACCAGCCGCTTACGTTTTTTTGGCAGTGTCCGATTGATTCCCCTATATAACGCCCCGATGCAACGCTGGCTAAAGGAACAATGCCGCAGTGGAGGTCTACGAATTAATTCTGAGCGGCGGGATTTAACGTGTACATAAGTCTAAGCATGCAGGGTCGTTTCTTGCAATGCGACCGCAGTCTGGATTCGAGCCCGCAACCTCGTGTATAAGCAGCGGCAAGTCATAACCACCGAGCCAACATGAACGACCACATTGGTTCCACCTTCGTAGACACGTCTAAATCTCCTCCGCGCTCTTCTCAGACGAAACTTCTTCATTTTTCTTTCCGTTTTGAAGACCGTCGCATCAAGGAGAGAGGGGTTCTTGTCCCCCATTCTTCATCGTGGTGAGCGTAGTCGTCGTTATCGATGTAACAGAGTCATTTCCCTAGAGTCGCGCGGACCCGACGGATTCATCTACCCCTGCATTCGGTGGGGGCAGGGTCGTACGTCTATCAAATATACGTGCGTTTAGCTATTCAACCCTCCCCCCTCCCTTTCCTCCCGCTCACCTCGCGTCGTACATCCCGTCTTCTTGCGACGTCGCTCCCTTCGGCCTTCTGCTCGCATTATGTCGCAGCTTCCGCGCGTTCCCCTCTTTCGCCTTTTTTTTTTCTTTTTTTTTTTGTAGAGCGTTATTCGTGGAAAGCTGTAAGGACAGAAAGGGAAGGAGAGAAAGAAAGAAACGTGTCTAGAGAACGTTGTGTCGACTCGCACGAATGCCTGCGACCGAATCAAATAAACTTTCGTGCTGCACCAAACGCGTAGGAACGAGCACGGACTAGGAGAGGTTCGAAAAAAAAAAAAAGCAGAAGCACAAAATGATGTAGTATGCGCTACAACCAGCAGGTCCCGAGTTGGCGGCACTTTAATAAAGTAACGCGAAGGCATCGCCGCTGGAGACCGGGCCGACGGGACGGGAATAAGAAAAAAAAAAAAAAAAGGACACCCGAATTCCCGAGCCAGCTTGCATGAACGCATCCGAAGAATGGGTCTCGAATCACAATTCTTAGCTGCGCAGCAACCATCGTGTCGCTTCCCTTCCTCCCCCCCTCTGCTTCCTCGCGGTTCTTTCGCGCGCTGCCTTCCTCTGTCGGAGCGCCGCCCTGAAAGGAATAGGAAGTCCGGCGGCCCGTTCGCCTGTGACAGTGTTCGGCGATGTGCATCTGTAGCTTCGCCCTCTCTGTCCCAATTCTCCCTATTATTCTTGGTCCCCTCGCCCATTTCTCTCTCTTTTGTATGGTTCAGTACCTGACACCGTCGTCGGCATCGCGGCGTGAGCCAACTGCTGGCGACACGCGCAGACTGCGAAATCACTATGTCCGCTTTGAGCGCCTGCGTATGTATGTATGTATGTATGTATGTATGTATGTATGTATGTATGTATGTATGTATGTATGTATGTATGTATGTATGTATGTATGTATGTATGTATGTATGTATGTATGTATGTATGTATGTATGTATGTATGTATGTATGTATGTATGTATGTATGTATGTATGTATGTATGTATGTATGTATGTATGTATGTATGTATGTATGTATGTATGCATGCATGCATGTATGCATGTATGTGTGTTGTGTATGTATGTATGTATGTATGTATGTATGTATGTATGTATGTATGTATGTATGTATGTATGTATGTATGTATGTATGTATGTATGTATGTATGTATGTATGTATGTATGTAGTTATGTCATCTCGCACATGGGATTTGAAGGCAGAAAAAAAAAGAACGAACTGATCGCAGGAACTCGCATTCGGTGCCTTTGTTACGTTACATACACACTTATACAAGTAAGGCTTTTACGCGTGCGTGTACAAATAGTCGATTCAATATACGTACAAATAAGTCAAACTAATGTCAAACGTCTGACAGTGCATCCACAGCCTTCATATTCTCATAGAGCCTGTGTCGTGAAATTTTGGCCACTCGCTAAATATCAGCCCGGAAGAATGATTAACGACTACTTACTTAGCCATGACGCACTTGAGCGCAGCACAAACTGTAGCTTCGTTTTCATGAACTCAATCTGACGGGCTCAAGTCAGAGGTTAGGCAGACTCAGTTCGACCCAACCGCTCGTTTACGTGCCAAGCAAGCCGAGTAAGTCAACTCGCTGTCGGGATGACTCAGCACTCCCTGACGCTCCCTGGGCCCGACTCGCTGGTATTTATGTGAATCTGACAATCGGATATCGGGCCGACAAGCCCACTCGTCCAAACGTAGCCGGGTTCATATAAACGTAGCTTATCTTTCCCGTTCCACTTTCGATTTCGTTGGTTCATCAAAAGGACGCTCAATATTCCACGGGGAATGACGCAGTCACTGGAATCCTCTTTTCAGACCAACCGTATTATCAAAGCACCCGAGTTCTTTTATGTCGAATAGCACCGCCCTCCTTATACCGTTGAGAGCCCATGACCGCTTTTATTCGATATACCAATCGCGTGCTTGTTTGCGTGGAGCATGCTATGTCCCCGCCGCTGTTCCCCTCGACGTTTTCGACTGCATATTTTATTTCAGATTTTCTTTTTGTTCGTTTGTTTCATTTTATTCCTGGTTCCCAGAGTGGGCTTCGTCTCCGTTTATTACGTCATCGGGAACGTTGGGAATGCGAATAAAATATGAGAGCGGTCTACACAAAGGAGAGCAGTGGATTGGGGAAACGAATTTATGGAACGAAACAGGAAACGAAGTAAGAGAAACACACAAATGTGGTGCGGGGCATGGGAAGGCGTCCTGGAATCGGTGGAAACAGGGGCGGTAGGAGAACAGCGGAAGCAGGGGAACAATGACAGCGAAATATATGCAATTCAGTCTTCCTGCTCGGTATTCTTTGCTTTTGTAGCGTTTTTCAATACCGTGCGTTTGACGAGCGTTCTTCATTGGGTTGTCATGTTTCGGAGTGACCTGTTTATTTATTTACTTACTTAGTCCTCGGAATTCGCTGCGCCACCGTGATTCATGCATGTGGGGGGCGAGGCAGCTTATTCTGCAATAACGAACAAGCAAACAGACAAATCAAGAAACGACAGAGCACACAGAAGAAATGAATCTTGCGTAGTTACTTGCAGCACGTCTTCCTGCGTGTCTTTTTTTTAAATTTTTTTCTCTCTTTTTTTTCTGTCGTGCCTTTTATTGTACAGGAACACATCGTTTCCAGCGCAATTGAGCTTCAAAGGCTGGCAGCTTTCAGGTGATTCTAAAGCTCCTTGTTCGGTCTCGCAGTTCGCCGCTACATTACTGAAGATGAAAATGGAAAATCTTGCTATTTCAAGTTTAGTGTTCACTATGATGTGCGTATACTTTTGTGGTTGCAGTTAGTGGTGAGCAGTCAAAGGAGGGGAGACGTTTAGTATCTAGCACGGAAACGTACAATAACGAGACGCACGCTTTAACCGAAACAAGTTATATATATATATATATATATATATATATATATATGTGTGTGTGTGTGTGTGTGTGTGTGTGTGTGTGTGTGTGTGTGTGTGTGTGTGTGTGTGTGTGTGTGTGTGTGTGTGTGTGTGTGTATATCTTGTGAGACGACGCCCGGGACGAAGGCAGAGCTCTGGTATTGTCACACAGCGCGAGACAGCCCACGAACACCAATCCGACAAAATGGTTATGATTATGATGTATGTATATACACATAAAGACGACGATGAACTGCAGAGTTAGCGCTCACACTAACTCCCCCCCCCCCCCCCCCCCCCTCACGAAAGCGGCCGGCAAGGCAGCGAGTCAGAAACGGTCGGAACGCCGAAGATACGGCTTCAGGCGAGAGACGTGAACAATTTCAGTGCTACGGCAACGGCGGTCAGTAACCGAGGTAACAGGGGCTACGCGATAGTTCACGGCAGATGTTCTTTCAAGCACGGTATATGGGCCGTGATACCTGTGAAGAAAATTTTCACAGAGCCCTGGCACTCGAGCAGGTGTCGACAGGAGCACATCGTCGCCTGGGTGGAACGAAATGACACGACGGGTCGCATCACAACGGACTTTCCTCTTGTACTGAATGGTCGCGGTGTGGGCGCGCGCAATTTCGCGGCAGTGGGCGACGCGGGCGGCGAACTCCTCTGGTAGAGATGTGGATGGAACAGAAGGCGTAGAGAGAAAGGTGGTGTTCAAAACAAAGGACGGTGCACGGCCGTACACGAAGAAAAAGGGGCTGTAGTTTGTTGTGCGTTGAACGGTAGTATTATATGCAAACGTGACGAAAGGAAGTATAGTGTCCCAGTTTGTGTGGTCAGGTTTCACATACGTGGAGATGTCGGACAGAGTTCGATGGAAACGCTCGGTAAAACCATTGGTCTGGGTATGGTACGCAGAGGTGGTCTTATGGATGGTGTTTGAGGCTTGCAGGACTTCAGCAAGAACATGGGAAAGAAATGTCTTGCCACGGTCACTTAGAAGAACACGAGGCGCACCGTGGCGCAAGATAATGGATTGCAGGACAAACTCGGCGACCTCAGAAGCCGCACCAGAAGAAAGAGCTGCAGTCCCATATATATATATATATATATATATATATATATATATATATATATATATATATATCCTTCACCCATAAAGATCACGTACTCGTGACGCCTGCGGCAGAAAGGATGCTTCAAATCCGCCACCTAGGTTTGGGAGTGGTGGCGCTGGCTAACACTCCCAGGGTTAGTTCTAGTTGTAAAAACATAATTACCCCAGAAAGTGGATGGGAAAACGCGCCGCGGTAGCTCAACGGTAAGAGCATCGCACGCGGAATGCGAAGACGTGGGATCGTTCCCCACCTGCGGCCAGTTGATTTTTTCATCCATTTTCATTTCCATTAATTTATCATGTCCCTAATTGAATTAGTAAGTACAAGCAATCTCCCTAGTCCCCCACTACGGCGTGCCTCATAATCAGAACTGGTTTGGCACGTAAAACCACACAATTTAATTTTTTATTCCCCCCCCTATTTTGTGCTTTTGTGTCATTGTTTGTTGGCGTCTTATGATTAATAAAGATCGGGCCCATCGGTTCCCTTTCTTCTCGTGCAGACACACACACACACACACACACACACACACACACACACACACACACACACCACACACACACACACACACACACACACACACACACACACACACACACACACACACACACACATATATATATATATATATATATATATATATATATACTGTACAAAACCTTTATAAAGCAAGTGTGTAACGTCAGAGGAAGTTAATAAGGAGACGAGGAATTTAACACCGATCGATCTAATGTTGACGCACTTATGTGCACGTCATGTGTAATTTTGTTTGGTGTTGCCTACACTTTCCACCGCTCTCCTACATAGCCTTCCGCCACCTTCCGTTGAGGAGGACCCATTCGTGCGTATCGTTCGGTGCGATTCGCAGAGATTTCTATCTAAACGACTTGCTAATGCTCTATAAACTGAGCGCTAACCGGACTCGCGCGTCTCAGAGCCAGGCTTGCGAGACTGCGACGACTTTTCCTGCTTCTCGGTGCTCCGTCAAACGATTGGGAAATTACCTCCTGGCAAGCGTCAGCTTGACGTACGTTTTATACGTTCATTTCCGGCTGAATTTCGGCTACGAGTAAGCGTACAGCCTTCTACTGTGAAGGGTAAGCCTAGACCAATATCTAAATCGGTTACCTGAATTTGTGCAGTAAGATCGCTGACAAGATCTAACGCTCGGAAGAAAAAAAGTTTCAGCCCGTTTCTCCTTAGTTTAATTTGACTCCCGAGAATGAACTAAGCTTTCCATCGTCCAGTAGTAGTAGTAAGGAGAAGCTTTGTACTTGTTGAAAAGGCAAGAGCACCTCAGTTGATGTGGAGGAGGCTCCGTCGTATGGGAGGACGATGGCTTTTAAGCAGAAAAGCGAAGATGAAAGCAGGAAGCAGAAAAACAAGTGTTGGTGTTTTTGTTTTTGTTGTTGTTGTTGTTGTCGTCATCGTCTTCGTCGTCGTTGTTGTTGCCAACTTCTGTTCTTTATTGCGCACAATCTTGGGCCTCGTTCTCTCGCGACAACATCATGTCCGTTTACTTACCAGGCACGACTTACTGACAGCAGACGACAGCCATGCCATGCCAGTCGAAACATGCTATTGAGCTATTATTTGGGGTCTCTATATAGTACCCCTATACAGTTGGACCGTGATCACTGCTGCTTCGTCTACCTCAATAGATTGAACATTCTAACTAAACAAAGCCGAGCCGTGTTTAGTCAGCGCATACAAAGCTAACAGGCGACAGAAAGGGCATAACCGCAATGGAAGAGCCGCGGCGTACCGATACATTATATTCAAGCGATAGCGGAGCTTTCCGCAGTTCAGTATCTCGCAATCAGTTACGATGTACGGCAATTTCTAAACGGATTAGTTTGGGTTTAGTCAGCAAAGCAAGTAGAATGCTATTTCTTGTACTATTTTATTCCTGCAGCCTGTCTTAATGATAAAATTTGCCAAGATAGTTACGAACTCGTGTATCTATCAACATTGGCTAGAGATGTGCATAGGTTAGACTTACCATTTAATTGCTTGTAACTTTCCATTAATTGTGACGGGCATTGAAGCTCCCATTGTAAGCGTACATTCCTAAAACGTATGGAAAAATGTCCATGCGCACGCAATTCCGTTGATCATAACATCCTGACTTTACGATTAGCTTGGCTATGGTTGTGGAACCACGGAATGAATGTTTTAAATTATAACGCACATGGGCATTTCTTATCGCAGTTAGGGCACATACATATATTTCACATTATTTTCTTTCGGGACGAAGACGAAGTGCCTTTCAGGCAGAACGCCGAGTCTTCGAGCTCTACTTCTTTTGTGATTTTTCTTGGACTTTGCCGGTGAACTGCTGTTTCCTGCTTAGTTGCGGTGGAGATGGACTCTCATGCGCGTCCGCCGGACTCAGTAGTGCCCGCGGCGGCTGCCTCCAGGAAGCGCAACGGCACCGAGAGTGACACTGACAGCGACGACACCATGCAGTACTATGTCAGCAGTGAAGAATCTGCTGACGACACCTTCGAGCTGGTGCGGAGCCGTAAAGCAAAGAGAAGGTTTGTCAGCACATCATCGAATTCGAGTGCGTCCACCATGAGGTCATCACGGATTACCGAGGTACTCACCATCCTTTTCACGCCAGTTCTCGCCACGGATAACCTGAGATGCCTCAACAGGCAAGCCGTGTCTACACATCTAGAGGCACTGGTCCCGAATGAAATCAAGGACATCAGAGTAAATACCCGTAAGAACGTCGTAGCGATCGACGTAGAACATGCGGCTGCGTTAGATTCTTTGCGCAAGGTCACGGAACTTGACGGAATTAAAGTCCACCCTCATATTCCGCTGGGAAAAGAAAGCAGTACTGGCGTAATTTATGATGTCGACGAAACCATTGCCGACACCGATTTGTCGATCTTAATCAAGCCGGCTACAGAAAACACCGTCATCGCAAACGTTTTTCGTCTCGGCACGTCACGGTGTGTAAAGATCATATTTAAGGGCGAATCCCTACCAACACACGTAAAAGTGGGCCACTTCCGACACGCAGTTCGGCCTTTTGTACCAAAACCACTACAGTGCTGGAAGTGCATGAAGTTAGGCCATGTGAGTAGTGTGTGCAAAAACACTTCCGTGTGTTCTCGATGCACGGGGCCGCACACCACTGACACGTGCGAGGCCAGTGTGCTGAAGTGCACAAACTGCAGCGGCCCTCATGATGCATCTTCAAAGGAGTGCCCCTTAATTCGAAAGGAAATGGCAATTTTAAAGAAAATGGTTAGAGACCACTCGTCTCACCGAGAAGCGGCAGCATCTATTAAGCGACGAAGATCACGTCGCCGACGCCGCTCAAGAACCTCCAAAGCCTCTGTACCGCGCGAGCCACGTACATCACCACCCCCTCTCCCGCCCAGGCCAAACGCAGTCAGCTCTAAAGACAAAGGAGCTTCGAACAACACGTCAGCTGACGCTTGGCCTGAACTCCCAAGGCTACATGCACCTACGGAGCGGGAACAGACATCTACAGCAAGGGACACCTCATCTGTTCCTGATAAATTGACAGACCAGGATCAACAAATTGTTGTTATGCTCAGCTCTCTGGTGAGTGCTCTTCGTGTTCTTCTGGACAAGCTGCAGACACCAACAGCTAGGAGTGCATTGCAAGTGCTGGATGCCATCAATCCGGTTCTCGCAAGCCTTCAGAAGTCCAGTGCTTGAAAACTTATATAGCGGAACCATGGCTCGTCGACAACAGCAGCGATCGTTCCGGGATGATGTCAGAAGCGCCTCCATATTCCAGTGGAATGCGAGAGGCCTGAGGTCACGCATTTCGGATTTCCGGCAGTTCGTGTTTGAAAACCGCTTTCCTGTACTGGTCATCTGTGAACCGAATTTATCAACTACCTTGAGACTATCAGGATATGAACCTTTCGTTTCAACCACTTGTGCCCGAAGTAGTAAGGTTCTGCTTTACATTCGCAAGGACCTTACGTATTTTGCCCAGCCCGTACCTCCACACGACGATAACCAATATGTCTGTGTTACTGTGAAAAAGAAGAGGCTGTCTTTTACACTTATTGGCGTCTACCTTTCCCCAACAAGTCAATTCGATAGCAAAAGACTAAAAGATCTTATGGCTGCGACTCACGGTCCTTGGATAATAACAGGAGACTTCAACGCTCACCACCAGATATGGGGAAGCTCCAGGATAAATTCAAGAGGCAGGTCACTCATATCCTTTGCATCAGGCCACAACCTGCGTCTTCTAAATGACGGAAGCCCGACATATCTGCGAGGAACAACGTACAGCAGCTGCCTAGATTTAACACTGGTATCACGTTGCCTAACTTCGAGAGTGCAGTGGTTCACTGATATCGAAACCCATGGAAGTGATCATATTCCGACCTATGTGAGAATCGATGGACTAGAAGCTACATTACCCAATATATCTCGCCAAATTGACTGGTCAGTCTTTGAAGATCTTGTGGAAGACGCATGCAAGAAACCAATCGCACGCAGGCTAGAAGATATCATTGCAGACGCAATGCACGATTGTACGCATAGCTTCACACATTCATCAAAGCGTACAGAGTATGACATTGAATTGGAAAGACTTCGTGCACTACGTCGTCGAGCTGAAAGGAGGTACAGGCGCACGAAGTCAATTCTTGACCTCAGAGTAGCTCGGCGAATGCAAAAGAAGATACAGCGCCGGATGGATAAGCTAGAAGATCAAAGATGGAAATGCTTTTGTGAGTCACTGGACCCCCGAAAGCCACTGTCCCGTGTGTGGCGTACCCTAAGGGGTCTTCGCTCATGTCCCCAGCAACGACACCCATTTAAAGCCCTTGCTCTCCATCAAAACCGCCGTGAGATAGACGTCGCAGAAGAGTTTTGTGCGAAAGTAGCCGGTGGAACAGTTCTACTCCCTGACATGGTTTTAGGCGACATTCCTGGTCCACGAGATACAAGTATGGACGCTCCTTTTTCTATGGAAGAGTTAGAGGCTGCTATGGCGCTATGTAGGTGTTCGTCTTCGCCAGGGCCCGACGGAATCACATATAATGCTATGCGCCACCTACGTCGAGAAGCGCGACGAGAACTGCTCAACCTTTTTAATAGGTCATGGCATGATGGCGTCGTTCCACAGGAATGGAAACGCAGCCGCTTGGTACCGTTGCTAAAAGCAGGAAAGTCACCGCTAGAACTGTCATCATATCGGCCTATAGCACTCGCCAGCTGCGTCGGAAAACTCATGGAGCGCATGATCCTCATGCGTCTCGAATGGTATCTTGAACACCACAACGTTTACCCTGACTCTATGGCGGGATTTCGACGAGGCCGTTCATCGATTGACAATGTCATCGATCTTGTGTCATCTGTTGAGCAGCAAAAGTCTTGGAAACGATTATCAGTAGCACTCTTTCTTGACGTGAAAGGCGCCTACGACAACGTTTCCCATCAAGCCATCCTAGACGCACTTTTGACATTGGAACTAGGAGGGCGAGTATTTCGATGGATCCAAAGCTACTTGACACAAAGGTCCTTGTTTGTACGCACAGAAGATGGTCCGACTACTGACCACTACACATGTCGTGGCGTTCCTCAAGGCGGTGTTCTAAGCCCTATTCTCTTTAACCTCACACTTCTTGGGCTGGCCGATTCCCTACCGGAAACAGTGAGTGTCTCCATCTACGCCGACGACATCTGCATCTGGGCATCAGCGGTGACTCGCCCGCAGGTTCGTGCAAGGTTGCAGAAGGCAGCAACACAGGCAACTGGCTATCTTTGCACACAAGGCCTAACCATCTCGACAGAAAAATGTGCGTTAGTCGCTTTTACGCGAAAAGCGATGTCTGGTTATCCAGTGTGCATCAATGGCCAGCGTATCTCCTACAAGAGAAATCATCGGTTTTTGGGTGCCTTTGTTGACCGAGACCTCTCCTGGAGCCCTCAGGTTGCCCACTTGAAGAAGAAGCTCACATCTATGGTTCACGTTTTCAAATTCATCGCCGGTAAAGCGTGGAGATCATCAGTGAGCTCTATGCTACAGTTGTACCGAGCACTTTTTATCGGCTTCCTACGCTATAGCTCTCCCATGCTTGCTAAAACATGCAACTCAAATCTTCGAGCCCTTCAGAGCGTGCAAGCACAGGCATTACGTGTTTGCCTCGGCCTTCCGCGGAGCGCCTCAACAGCAGGAACAGTTATCACGGCTCAAGACCATCCGATCACAACTTACATGACCATCGACACGCTTAGGGCCCATATTCGCCACGTTTCACGGATGCAATCAAGCTCTCTTGCCTCCCTGCCAGAACGACGACCACGGGCGTCATTCTCCAACGTGGTCAGCATTCATAGTGCCTCCCTACCATCGGGGTTCACACCCTCGACACGTTCACCGTCAGCGTTGTGGTGTTTAAAACAACCTGAAGTGCGCCTTTACGTTCCAGGAATAAGAAAAAAGACGGACCTGCCCACTTTGGCCTTGAAGCAAGCAGCTCTCGATTGCTTGCACTCTCTCTACTCTGACCGAATCCACATATATACTGATGGCTCTTCCACTCAGACCAGCTCCACCGGCGCAGTGGTTATACCATCACGATCAATGAGCATCACATACAAGACGTCTCACGTGACATCATCGACCGCTTCGGAACTTGTTGCCCTCCGAGGTGCCATTGATTATATTAACAACCAACCGGCTAATCGGTGGGTAATATTATGTGATTCAAAGGCGGCCCTACAATGTCTTTTGTCAGCTCTCCGTCGCGGGTCCTGCGAACAACTCGTCTCGGAGATACGAGAAATGCACCACCATACGATCGCAAATGGACACGACGTCGTGTTTCAGTGGCTGCCGAGTCATTGCGGTATCACCGGCAACGACATCGCCGACGAAGCTGCTAGGAAAGCACACGAAGGAGCAAATATTGTTTCTGTACCTTTATCGAGGACTGACGCAGCCCAACACCTAAGCAAGCTGGCGCAAACTATGACATTGGAGATGTGGCATACAACTGAATTCGCCCAACATTGGTTGCATTCTCTCGACCCATCTATGCAGCTGCGGCTGTTGCCTGGACTTCCTCGAAATGAGGAAACAATGCTGTGCCGCTTACGCTTGGGTGTTGCATTCACCAATGCTTACACGTGTTTGATTGGAATGGCTGATAGCGCCGAGTGTAATGCCTGCGGTGTCGATGAGACTATAGAACACCTACTATGCTACTGTCCATCTTTTCAAAACGAAAGACATGACCTCTGCAACGTTCTCAATAGGCTAGATAGAAGACCGTTCACTTTGAGCAAGATCTTGGGACCATGGCCTCGAATATCACAGCTGCAAAAGGCCACAAAAGCGCTGCTGCGATTTTTAAAAACTACAGGACTGAGTGACCGTCTATGACCCGGACTGATTGATAATCAGTGATAGAACAGATCTGTTGCTACGTCGGCGATATCAACAGTGGACTTTCTATTCTTCTCTTAATCTCTCTCTCCCCTTTTTCCTTCCCCCAGTGTAGGGTAGCCAACTGGGCTCAGTCCTGGTTAACCTCCCTGCCTTTCATTAAATAATTTTCTCTCTCTCTCTCTTTATTTTCTTTCCGTCGGTTCATTTTGTAATCATGAAATCTCTGAAATTTCTGTCAAGCTTGCGTGCTTTAAATATTTCTTTTTCCCTCCTGCGTTGCATGCCTTCTTGATTACAAAAATGCGATAAGTTTTGATACTCACGGGGACATTTTAATCGCTGTCGGTATTATAACTGAACTAATTGTTTTTATTTCAATTTGTTGTAATATCATTGCGTATTAGTGTGTTTAATTACTGAATTATCAGTACCTATAATACTAAGTTCTGTGTGCTTTTCTTACTGTGAGGTTGGCAGAATTTCTATAAAATAATTTAGTAAATAAACTTCGATAGTGCAAGACGCCCATTAAATCGCTATAGCGTAAGACTTGTGTTTGTCGTAAGTAATGTGGCCAATGGGGTACCCTCGGGAATAGCAGTTAAGCCATTGAGTGTTTTTGCCGTACACGTATGGCGCAGACCTCATGTTGATATTTCGCCCGTATTCGACACCACTGGCTGTTTGAGAGGTGCTGCCATCTCTATGGAGTCACACAAAGTGATTTGCAATTGTGTTTTTGCTCACTGGTGCGCACAAGTCGACTTGTTTATCTCCGAGCGCTTGATCACGTGGTCGAGCGCGCGTGGTTTGCTACCTCCGAGGCGTGTGCGGAGGAGGTGAGCATCTCCTCCACACATGCAGCCCGGCGCTGCCAAAAATCAGAGATGCTAATCAGTTTCATTTTTTATTTGCATTCGCCTGCGTATAATTCGCCTGCACTCAAGGCGCGACCATCTTCAAAACGTTTGCTGTTTGCGAAGCTGCAGCGTGTAAGTGTGCTACATTTGCAACCTTATACTTTTGAGCATTGCTCGCGCGAAGGCTGATATGGAACTGCCTTGAGGGCCAGACTTCTCGATCTTTGATCAACCCCCCCCCCCCCCCCCCCTCCGTTCTTTCGTCAAAAAAAGCAGAACGGGCGAAGTTTCAGATAGCTGCTTGAGTCAGCTGAATGCAATCATGGGTTTTGAATTTTTGTCGCCAAGTGCCACTCGTCGGCAGCAGTCACGAGCACTCGCGCGTCCTGAACTTCTGAAACTGAGATGAGCGAGTAAATTTCCTTTTAGAGAAAGTATCGCTTTTCTGTTGAGCGTTACTACCTATAGCCCTTCTCTTGTCTTCACCGTGTATTTGTATGCTGGAGCATGTCTTTTGTGCTTCAACTCTGTGGCTTTTTCTGTCGACTTGACGCGTCTGCATACTGTCTTGAAAAAAAAAAAAAAAGACTGAAAGGAACGCGAAGGAAGATGAGGATGTCCGCAGGATGAAGACTGGCTTCCTTTTCCCCCGATGCTTGCAGGTGTGTTGTGTGCATTAAATGTTTGCTCTCTAGTCGTTTGCGCGCATGAGGAGGGTGAAAGAGACGACGCTTGCCTTTATCCCTCGCCTGAGGCTCTCTAATTGTTGTCGCCTGCACGCGGTGGGATGTCCGCTTCCCGCCTTTTCGTTGTATGCGTGTGACGGCGTCCTTGGACGTGGTGTCAGCGCGGACCTGGGAACCCTAATCGCCGTCATGAAAACTGCAGGAATGAGCGGGAATAATAAGAAAGGAAGGTAGTGAGGTTAACCGGAAAGTATGTCTGATTAGCTATACCCTACACAAGAGAAGGAATACGAGGGAATATCAAGATAGAAAGGTAAGGTTCCCTGAACACAAATGCGCACAAGGAAAGTACGAGGCAATCAATGGTAGTCACACAGGCCTGTTGATATTTAAAGAACATAATAGCACCTGCATAGCTTTGTGCGCCAATAAGCGACGAGGTCTGTATTGCAGTATCTTGTCTGTATAGGCAGAAGCCTGTCGTCCAATCGGGATAACTTGCTGGAAAGCGGCTGTCTCTTTACATGTTACTGAAGACAGCCAGGTAACAGGTGGTCAAGAAATATAAAGAGTTTCAGGAACTGTACTCTGCTTCACCAAAGCTTCACTGTGATCTTGCTGACGACAGAAGTGACGTCAAAGAATATATGACCTAGATAAATTATCGGTGCGCAAATTATCGGCACGTAAAACAAATCAGTGAATGAATTCACAAATCGCGCTCTTCATAAGAAGCGTTCGTCATTGTCCCTCTATTTGCGGGTTGCTGTAGTACATTCGAGACTCATCGGTAACCGTAGCTTAAATTGGCCGTTGAGTAAGTTTTTTTCTTTCGTGAAATCTAATAATGTGGGTTCATTTTTGTATATGTGGCTTCGGTGCTTGGGAAGTAACGTATCGCAGACTGAATTCGCAAAGCTTCTCGTGGACAAAAGCTATTTGCCATTTATTTATTATACCCTCAAGGTACAATGGACCGACCGCCTCAGCTAAAAGTACGTCCAACGTCACAATTGGCTTACGAGTGCTCTTTACGAACGGCGATAGCATAAGAAGCTTTTAGTGAACACAGGCGCACATACCAATAGTGCATCATCCGCAAGCACTGGTAATATACAATGGTAGCTCATAGAAAGTAAATCAGATAACACTTATGACCAAAATGAAAACATTAAGAGAACGAAAACAAAATGCACCTATTTACACATGGCAGAATACACGTACGCCAGCTTACTTCCTCTGCATGGGCTTCGTAGTCTGGGAAACTCTCGGCCCTCTGTAATATTAGTTTCTCATCTTCACGCAGAAATGCCGAGGTAACCAGCTTGCTTAGCAACAAGATTGTCTTCGCAATTATTACTGCCCTTGCGTATCGGTGGTAGCTCGCTTGCTAACTACATCCAACGCGGATGCGTTCGCGTGCTAACTGAAAATTGCC